>NC_056730.1:468160518-468235908 GCF_019279795.1 Protopterus annectens
TTTGGTTGAGAGCCACACTGGACACCACCTTAGACATAAATGTTGGGTTTGTCCACAGAGAGAGACCCTGTCCGGATAAAAAATGCTAAAAGGTTCCACAGCCATGAGTGCCTGTAGCTTTGAAACTCGTCTTGCAGAAGTTATTGCTAAGAGCAGAGCTGTTTTCCAAGATAAAAATTTTATATCAGCAGTAGCAGCTGGCTGGAAAGGAGGCAGGGTGAGTTTTTCCAAGACATAGTTGAGGTCCCATGCAGGCATTGGTTATCTCCTTGGAGGTCTTAACATTTTGGCCCCTCTGAGGTACTGCTTTAATAAGGGATGAGAAAAGATTGGTGGCCCTACATTGTAATGAGCCGAAATGGCAGAGGCATGAATTTTAATAGATGAAAAAGATAGGCCTTTGTCCTGCATCTCAGTTAAGTATTGCAAAATCTGAGGAATATTTGGCACAGCTGTATCAGTTCCTTGTGCCTGGTTCCAAGCACAGAATCTTTTCCATTTGCCAGCATAAGATTTTCTAGTACTAGGCCTTCAGGCTTCCAAAATGACATCCATCACAGCTTTACTGAGAGGTGTGTTTTGTATGACTACATTATTTGCCATGCTGTCAGGTTTAAAGTTCTGAATTGGCTGTGCATGATCTGACTGTTTTGCTGGGACAGTAGATGAGGTATTTGAGATAAGATCCAAGCTGGGCAGTGAGACAAGCTCCTTAGTATTGGATACCAGTACTGGCAGGGCCAGTCTGGGGCAATCAGTATCATCTTTGGCTTCTCCCCTCTGACCTTTAGGAGTACCTTGGAGAGGAGAGGCAGGGGGGGAAATGCATATACTGATAGGTTTTTCCAGCTGAAAGATAGGTCGTCCACTTTCCATGCTTGTCTGTGATAAATCCTTGTGCAGAATCTTTTTAGTTGGTAGTTGTGAGGGGAGGCAAATAGATCTATGTCCAGGCATCCCCATTTCTTTGTTATCATGCTGAATACTTGTGGATCCAGGTGCCACTTGTGGGGATCCATGAGGTTTCTGCTTAGTTCGTCTGCCAGAGTATTTTTCCTTCCTGGCAGGAATTGTGCCTGCAGACGTACTTGGTAAGTCAATGCTGTGTCCCACAAAGTCATGGCTAGTCTGCAAAGGGGGTAAGAATGAGTTCCCCCTGCTTATGTACCACATAACTGTGGTGTTGTCTGTCTTTATCAGTAGTTGTCCTGGATGAAGTAGGTCCTTCAAGGCTGTCAGGACATTTTGAACTGCTAACATCTCTTTTTGATAGATGCATTTGGTTTGAGGTCCATGTGCCCTGAATGCATCTTCCCGCCATATGGGCCCCCCAGGCATAATCTGATGTATCTGCTGTTAGTGTCTGCCTGGCTGGGGGTAATGTGAATGGCCGTCCCTTGTTTTGGTGACAAGCCTGAGCCCACCATCGAAACTCCTGTTGCAGGCAGGGAATAAGCGTAATCATAGTTTCCAGGCTGTGGCAATGTTGAGTCCAAACACTTTTTAGATACCATTGAAGTTTCCTCATATGCAGTCTTGCATATGCAATTAGTAGAATGCAGGATACCATGAAGCCCAAAGCCTGCAGAATTTTTCTTGCAGATAACTGGGCCTTTGTTGCCAACATTTTGAAATAGGTAGTCAGTTGCCTTTGTTTGTCTGGCATGAGATAAGCCATCTGGGCAGTTGTATTTAAGCTTGCACCCAGGAATATTATCTCTTGAGAGGGTACTAGTTTTGATTTCTTTTTGTTGACTGTGTACCCTAGGCATGTTATAAGTCTTTTCACAAATGCCAGATGCTGTAGAAGAATGTCCTTGTTCTCTGCTTGAATTAGACAGTCGTCCAAGTAAGGATATATTTGTATTCCTCTTTGTCTGCAGAATGTGATTACTGGTGCCAGGCACTTTGTAAAGACCCTGGGTGCAGTAGATAAGCCAAAGGGCAGTGCAGAGAAAGTACAGTTGTGTACACTTACCATAAATGTAGATGTTAGAGTGTCTTCACTGTTGCAGTCATGACTGTAGGGTTCTCCCCTGCCGGCAGGCAGTCCTCGGTCGGCCAGAATCCCAAAGTCTGGGTCTGGCGTCGGCTGTTGAGCCATGCTCCCTGACGTCAGAGCGTCAGGAGTATAAAGCTGACAGCCAATGCCATGTTCTCCAGTTTTTCTTGCCCCAGATGTCAGAAGTTCCAAAATGAGTAAGGTCCCAAACCCTTTGCAAATACACCACAGAAGAAGGGTGAAAAAAGGAACCACACAAAAAAAAATAAGAGGGGACAGGAGGGAGGGAAACCCAGACTGCAACAGTGAAGACACTCGAACATCTACATTCATGGTAAGTGTACACACAACTGTACTATGTTAATCGTGTTTCACTGTTGCAGTCATGACTGTAGGGTAGAATCCCAAAGCAGAAAGGAAGGGAGGTGGTCATAAAGTAGAGGGGGGCAGCCAGAAGGCCCTGCAAGACTGCAGAAGCAAAGCCTGCCCTAGACTTAGAGTAGAGAGGTAGATTTGTAGTGCTTGGAAAAAGTATGCACTGAACTCCAAGTTGCAGCTTCCAAAATGTCTTTGGTAGGAACTCCTCTGAGGAAGGCAGCTGAAGTGGCAGCAGCTCTGGTAGAGTGAGTCCTTATACTCCCTGGGATTTGCTTTCCATGGTGTGAATAGCAAAATCTGGTTCCATGAGCAATCCATTTAGAAATGGTCTGTTTTGAAATGGCTTTACCTTGGGAACTTGAAGCATAAGAAACAAACAATTGCTCTGATTTCCTGATGTCCTTGGTTCTGTCCAGGTAAAAACGTAGTTGTCTGTGTACATCCAAAGAATGTAAGATCCTTTCCCCTTTATTTTGAGGAGTGGGGAAAAAAGTTGGCAAGTGGATAGTTTGATTTAAAGCCACTTTGGAAACCACCTTAGGCATGAAAGTAGGATTAGTCCTTAAAGACACCCTGTCTTGATGAAAAATAATATAAGGTTCCACAGCCATAAGAGCTTGCAACTCTGAAACCCTCCTGGCAGAGGTCAGAGCTAACAGGATGGCTGTCTTCCAAGATAAAAACTTGATGTCAGATGAGGCAGCAGGCTCAAAAGGAGGTAAGGTGAGCTTTTCCAAAACATAGCTGAGATCCCAAGCAGGAATGGGAGGAGATCTAGGGGGGCCTTAAGTTCTTAGCTCCTCTGAGAAATTGTCTCATGAGCTGGTGGAAAAGATAGGAGGGTCTGTATTATAATGGGCAGAAATAGCAGAGGCGTGTATCCTTATGGAAGAGAAAGAGAGACCCTTATGTAAGAGGTCTGACAGGTAAAGTAAAATCTGAGGAATGTTAGGAATAAGAGGATCAGAATCCTGAGCCTGCATCCAGGAACAAAATCTTTTCCATTTTCCTGCATAAGATTTTCTAGTGCTAGGACGCCTGGCTTCTAAAATGACATCCATAACCTGCTTGGGTAGGAGAGAATGAATCAAATATCTTGGATTAACCAGGCCACCAGGCTGAGAGTTTTGACATGAGAGTGTAGAATCTGACCCTGGCGTTGGGACAGAAGGGTCGGAATCTGTGGTAAAACCCAGGGTGGCTCTAGACAAAGGTTTCTCAGTGTTGGGTACCAAAACTGTCGAGGCCAATTTGGGGCCAGCAAGATTATCATCTTGGGCTTGTCCTGCTTGATCTTTAGTAATACCCGTGGAAGAAGAGGAAGAGGCGGAAAGGCATATCCCGAGAGGTTTCTCCATCTGAAAGATAGAGCATCCACTTTCCAAGCTTGATCGTGGAAAGTCCTGGTGCAAATAATTTGTAGTTGATGATTGAGGTGGGATGCAAAGAGGTCTATGTGAGGACATCCCCAGGCTGCTGTAATCATCTTGAATATTTCGGAGTCCAACATCCATTCATGTGGATCCGAAAGGTTTCTGCTCAGACTGTCTGCCAGGAAGTTTTGCTTCCCTGGTAGAAACTGTGCTTGAAGGTCCAGATTGCAAGGTAGAGCTGTGTTCCAAAGATCCATGGCTAGTCTGCAAATGGGGTAGGAATGAGATCCCCCTTGCCTGTTTATGTACCACATAACTGTGGTGTTGTCTGTCCGTATCAGTAGTTGTCCTGGTTGTAGAAGATTCCTGAAGGCCAATAGAGCTTTCTGAATGGCTAACATTTCCTTTAAATTGATATGCAGGTTCTTCTGATCCTTTGTCCAAAGGCCCTGCAGACAGTTGCCCTGAAAATGGGCTCCCCATGCATAATCTGAGGCATCCGTGGTTAGAATCTGAGTGGCAGGAGGCAGACAGAAGGGTTTTCCTTTGTTTAGAGTACATGCCTTGGACCACCAAAGGAATTCCTTTTGAAGACAAGGCAGGACAGAGATCAGTATGTCTAGACTGTGACAATGCTGAGACCATACACTTTTTAGGTACCAGTGTATTTTCCTCATATGTAGTCTTGCATATGGTACGAGAAGGATGCAGGAGGCCATGTAACCCAGAGCCTGCAGGAATCTCCTTGCAGATAGCTGAGTTGTAGTTGCCACGGTTTTGAAAGATGAAGCCAGCTGTAACTGTTTTTCGTATGTCAGAAAATACCATCTGGGTTGTTGTGTTTAGAGAAGCTCCCAGAAAAATTACCTGTTGTGAGGGTGTCAAATTTGACTTTTTTATGTTTACAGTGAATCCCAGGAACTTGAGAAGATTCTGAACAAACTGTAGATGCTGGAGTAAGACATCCTTGCTGTCTGCCTGAATAAGACAGTCGTCCAGATAAGGGTACATTTGAATTCCCTTGAGTCTGCAATAAGCTACTACTGGAGCCAGGCACTTGGTAAAGACCCTGGGCGCAGTAGACAACCCAAAGGGCAGCACAAGGAATTGGTAGTGCCTTGATCCCGCCTTGAACCTGAGGTATTTTCTGCGTTCCTGTCTGATGGGAATGTGTAAACATGCTTCTTTTAAATCCAAAGTTACCATCCATGCATTTTTGGTCAGCATTGGCAGTAGCTGCTGTAGAGTAAGCATCTTGAATTTTGGTATCTCTAGAAAAGTGTTCAAGATTGACAGATCCAGAATGGGTCTCCATGAATTTTGCTTCCTGGGGACTAGAAAGAGCCTCGAGTAAAAACCTTGTCCTATCTCTGAAAGTGGAACTAGTTCTATGGCTTTCATAGCCAAGAGAGCTTCCACCTGGTTTAATGCCTCTGACCATTGATGTTTTGGAAGATCTGGCCATCCGCTTGGCCTTGGTGGGGTATGAAAATGGAATTTGTAACCTCTTGAAACCACATCCAGAACCCACTTGTCTTGGGTTATACAAGTCCAATTTAAATGAAAGAGAGAAAGTTTTCCTCCGAGAGGGGCTTCCAGGCAAGAAGTTCCTGCAGCCCAACAGAGGGAGTCATTGAGTCTGTTTTCTATAAGCTTGCGACCTGTCTTCTCCTCCCCTAGGGGTGGAAGCAGTCCACTGTCTTAGTCTATAAGAGGCTTGCGTTTGATGCCTACCTCGGGGGCGTCTATATCTACCCCTCTGAGGCCTGTCTGAATTGGGAAAGGACCAATTTTTGGTAGGCCAATTCCTGCTAAATCTGGGTGGCTGTACTTGTAAGAAATCTTTAACTGTTTGCATGGACTTTGCCTTGTCCTCCATCTTTTTAATCATGTCTTCAGCTTTAGATCCAAATAAAACACTATGCTGAACAGGAGCATCCAATAATTTAGCCTTTACCTGATCTGGCAAATTTTGTTCCTTTAACCATGCATGCCTTCTAATTACTGTGTCAGAGGCAGCAGCCCTACAAGAAGCCTCCAAGGCATCAAATCCACAGTGTAAACCATGCTTCCCAACTTGTTCAGTGGCATGCAATAAGTCATGTAGTTCCTTATCATCTGTACAGGCGGAAATGGAAGTTAGCTTTTGCTTTAAAACAGACAGGAGAAATTGCTGGTATTTCAGCATATGAAACTGACAGTTTAAAGCCCTAATAGATAAAGTAGCAGAAGTGTACACTTTTTTGCCCCATCTTTCTAAAGATCTGGAATCCTTTTCAGTGGGAATGGGGTTTTTAGCAGAAGCGGCCTTAACGCCCTTAGGACCCTGAGAAATGGTTTCAGGGTCAGCAGTAGGGTTCTTGAATAAAAACTAGTGGGAATCAGGAACCCTATAGTATCTGTCTGGCTTAACAGGAGCTGGAGGAAAAGAGTCAGGAGTTAAGTTAGCCTCCGAAAAAGCATCATCCACAATATCCAAAATAGGAGGAATAGCCAGGGGCCTATGTTGGGGAAGAAGAAGAAAATCCCTTAGTCTTTTCTTAGATTCTGAGTACTCCTGTCCTTCCCAATGGAAATGTTCCCTCATTTCATGCAAAGTTTCTCCAAAAGAGAAATCCTCAGGGGGAGAAGCTGAAGGAAAGGATTCCTCAGCATCAGAATCCTCATAAGGAGGGAAAGAATATTCCTGGTCAGAAGAAGAAACAGAAGCCTGATCAGAGGAGTCATAATAAACTTCCTGCCTTGGCCTTTTATCTGCAACCCCTAATCATAGTAAGTCCTCCGCCATTTTAAGTAACTGTTTCTGAGACTTGGGAGCCGGATCAGAAGAGGCCTGGGTTGCAGTCTTTGATTTGGAAAGAGTCTTTGCCTTTGTCTTTGGCTTTGCCTTTATAAGAAGTTGAGTAGGCCTGAAAACCCCTTCGGAAGCCGGTACCTGCACAGCGGCTCCGGACCCATCCGAACTAGCATTGTCCGAATGTCCAACTGAAATATTCAAAGGCCTAGTTGGCTCCTCGTGGGAATCCGTTTCGGCTATCGGTTCTGAAATGGCCGACAACAGGGGCTGCAAAAGCGCCTCACTGACTACGGCTGAACCTGAAGCTGGCTCCGCTTGTGCGATATCGTCTGATTTGGACCTCGGAGGCCTGTCTTTGTCCTTGCGTCGTTTGTGAACTCCAGTAGCCGGAACTGTATCAGACATTTTGTAACGCCTACCAAAGTAATGAAAAGCAAAATCGTACCTTTGTTTAATAGTACGTTGATTGAATCTAGCACAAAACCGACAACTAGCTATGTCGTGGTCAGGGCCTAAGCAAGGAATACAGTAAGAATGAAAATCCTTATGAGGTATTTTCTTCCCACATGAAACACAATTATTAACTTTTTCTGACATCGTACTGGAGCAAGAAAAAAAGTTTCCCCAACGGGGTACTTAGCTTTGAGTAGGAGAAGAAAGTCTTCGGACTGAAGTTTGATTAGAAAAAATTGTCAGGAGTCAGCCGACCAGCACTTGCGAACTATCACCGCACGGCAAGAAAGACTGGAGAACATGGCGTCGGCTGTCAGCTTTATACTCCTGGCGCTCTGACGTCAGAGAGCATGGCTGAACAGCCGACGCCGGACCCAGACTTTGGGATTCTGGCCGACCGAGGACTGCCTGCCGGCAGGGGAGAACCCCACAGTCATGACTGCAACAGTGAAACATGATGAACATTTGGTAAAGCACTGAGCCAGCCTTGAATCTGAGGTATCTTCTGCATATTTGTCTGATTGGGACATGCAGGTATGCCTCTTTTAGGTCTAAAGTCACAAGCCAAGCGTTCTTGTCCAGCATGGGCAGAAGCTGCTGCAAAGTCAACATCTTGAATTTTGGTATTTCCAGGAATGTGTTCACAAAAGATAGGTCCAGTATTGGCCTCCAGGCCTTGTCCTTTCTGGGTACGAAGAACAGTCTTGAGTAAAATCCTTGCCCCTGCTCTTGCTCTCGTACCTGCTGATTGGCCCCCATGTCCATGAGGGATGAGACGCGTTTTTGTGCCTCTGCCCATTGATTTTTTGGCAGATCTGGCCAGCCGTTTGCCTTTGGCAGGGTATGGAAATGGAGCTTGTAGCCTTGAGACACGATATTTAGGACCCGCTTGGTCCTGGGTTATAATGTGCCAATTCTGAGAAAAAAGTGCTAGTTTTCCCCCTAAGGGTGCTGCCAGGAGATAAGTGCTTGGTGCAGGCAGAGGGAAGTCATTGGGACTGTTTCCTGTATGGTTGGGATTTGTCTTCTCCAACTTTGGAGGTAGAAGCCTCCCATTGCTTTGGGCAGTATGAACCTTGCGCCTGGGATCTGCCTCTAGGGCATCTAGATCTGCCCCTTTGAGGTCGGTCTGACACAGGAAAGGACCAATTCTTTGTTGGTCAGTGTCTACTAAACCTAGGTGGCTGTACTTGTAAAAAAATATTTGACCGTTTGCATAGATTTAGCTTTGTCCTCCATTTTCTTGAACATCTTTCTGCCTTAACACCAAAGTATCATGCTGTAAAGGTGCATCTAATAATTTAGCTTTAACATGATCAGGCAGATTTTGTTCCTTTAACCAAGCATGCCTCCTAATTACAGAACCTGTGACTGCGGCCCTGCAGGAGGCCTCTAAAGAATCAACACCACATTACAAAGTATGTTTTCCAACTTGTTCTGCTGCATGCAATAAATCCTGCATTTCCTTGTTTTCTGCACATTCAGAGTTTAACAACATTTTCTGTTTAAGCAATGCCATGACATATTGCTGATATTTGGGCATATGAAACTGACAACTTAAGGCCCTTATAGCCAAGGTAGCAGATGTGTAAACCTTTTTCCCCCATCTATCCAGTGCCCTAGAATCTCTGTCAGACAGGGTAGGGTTTTTTGCAGCAGAAGCCTTAACTCCTTTGGGACCCTGAGAAATAGTTTCCGTGTCTGCAGCAGGGTTTTTAAAAAGGAATTTATGAGAGTCAGGAACCCTGTAATATCTGTCAGACTTATGGAGGTAAGGAGTCAGGGGTAGGACTATACTACGAAAACACATAATCTACAATGTCTAACACAGGTGGGATGGCTAGTGGCTTGTGTTGAGGTAGTAAAAGGAAATCCCTGAGCCTCTTTTTAGATTCTGAAAAATCTTGGCTCTCCCAGTGGAAATGCTACCTCATGGTATGTAAGGTTTCCCCAAAAGAATAGTCCTCTGGAGGAGAAGCTGAAGGTATAGATTCTTCAGCATCACAATCCTCATGGGGAGGGAGAGAAGATTCCTGATCAGAAGAGGAATCAGAAGAAATGGAAACCTGATCTGAAGATTCATAGTTAGTCTCTTGCCTAGGCCTCTTTTCAGGAGGGGGATGGGAACCCCTGATCAAGGTAATCAAGTCTTCGGTCATTTTGAGCATCTGTTTTTGGGCATAGAGGCCTGACCACGTGGCTCTTGAATTTGTTTCTTTGCTTTGGAAGGTGCTTTAGTCTATGCCTTTGAAGCTGAAGTTGGTTTGATGTAAAAATGTTTAGGTCTGAATACACCCTCAGAAGCTGGTGCCTGCTCAGCGGCTCCAGACCCATCTGAAGGGATAATATCCGAGGCTCCAATACCTTGATTTTCCAGCGGCATGGCCGACTCCACGTGGGAGTCGGTAGCGGCCTACGACTAAAATAGCAGGCGTCAGGGGCTGTGAAAGCGCCTCGCTGAGGACTGGCGACTGGCTTAGGAGAAGCTTCGTCGTCGGTTCTGGGCCTCGGTTGCCTCTTTACTTTTCTTTGCATTTTTTGTGAACTCCGGTAGTCGGATGGCTATCCGACGACATTTCTAGATAATTAAACCGGCATCCAAAATAATTTAAAGCAAAATCATACCGACGCTTAATAGTGCGTTGGTTAAATCTAGCACAAAACCGACAACCAGAAACGTTATGATCAGGGCCAAGGCAAGGAATACAGTAAGAATGAAAATCCTTATGAGGTATTTGCTTCCCACAAGAAATACAATTATTAACTTTTTCTGACATCGGTCTGGAGCAAGAAAAAAAGTTTCCCCAATGGGGTACTTAGCTTTACTGAAGACTTTGGATCTGAAACACTAACTCAAAAATCTCAGGAGTCGGCCGACTGGTACTTGCGAACTGCTTTTGCTTCGGGCACTGCACGGCAAGAAAGACAAAGAAAATGGCGTCGGCTGCTTCTTTTATACCCCTGACGACCTGACGTCAGGGAAGGGGTGACAGCGGCTGACGCAGGACCCAAGACTTTGGAATTCAGGCCAGCTGAGGGAAACCTGCCAGCAGGATTACCCAAATGTAATGACTGCAAACAGTGAAACACGAAGAACATCGGGCCACAATTTGTCAGTAAACTCATGAAAGCTTTGTGTGATTTGCTTGGTATCCAACAACGATTTCTTGTTCCTTACCAACCCCAGTCTAATGGGATAGTTGAAATAATGAACAGGACTCTTCCTAAGAAAGCCTGCTTGGAAAAGGGCGTAAATCGGGTAAAACATTTGCCAGGAATCTTGCTGGGTGTTAAAAACTCCACACAGTAAAACAGATATCTCACTATTTTGAAGTCATAGCGGTGGTGGTGCTGCGGTAGCGTTGTCGCCTCACAGTAAGACGTTGTCCGGTTCGATTCTCAGCTAGAGCATCTTTTGCGTGGAGACATGCGTGAATGGGCATACCTTTGTTGAAAGTTGTGCGTCAGGGCTGGTAACTCGGCACATAAAAATCAACTACCAATCATTAGCGGACCGGAGATCCGCTGTGGCGAACCCTAACCGGGAAAAGCCTAAAGACACAACAACAACAGGTAGAAAAATGCCTGCACAGTTGCCATTCAATACTACTGTTAGTACAAACAGACCATTATTAGAAACTGCACAACATCAACAATGGTTAAAAGATATTTCTGAATTATGGTCAAAGCCTATCAGAAAAGCAAGCATACAAATTATGGTCAAAGGATCCTGTTATGCCAGAAGAAAACCTTCCCTCTGGGACACAGGTATTGATCAAGACGTTCTAGACGGACGGTCCATGGGATAGTAATTGGCAAGGACCTTTTGAAGTAATTGCTCAGTTAGGACCTCTAGTGTACAAAGTTAAAGGAAAGAAAAAGAGCAAAATAATTCTTGTTCATAGAGATCAGTTGAAAGTCATTAAGTGACTATGTTTTGTTTTTTGTTTTTTTTGGTAGACTCACAGCAAATGCCAAGTCTGAAACAGTTGAAAAAGCATCTATCAAAACAACTTTTCAGATTAATACCACTTACGTGGAAAGGTTATATTATTGTACATAATAAAGATTCTGTTTGTTATTGTACTGACTATACTCATTGGAGCTCTTGGGGTAGGGTGTCAAACAAGAGAAACGAAAGTTTGGAAAATAAACAATAACAATAATACTGTAGACCTAAGTTGGGATTGATGTTCATCACAGGTAAATCGTTCTTGTGGGCAAAGACAGCAGAACAACTTCACTTGTCCATATAATGCTAGCTGTATCTTCGGGTATGTAAGGTTTTCCAGCAATGTTACCTTTTGTTCCACTTTTGAGGGTCATTATTACATTCAACCAAATATTCCTAAAGTAACCCTTGAATTTAATTACAGTTTCTATTAAATGTTGTCAATTTCCTATATTTTATTTAGGAAAAGGGAAAAAATTCAAAGAAATATCCACCATCAATACAACGGCTAATCTTCACACCTATGTGAAGAAGTGTGGCAATCTGCTATACAGGGAATTAATATTCCTCCCAATAATACGAAAGTACAACTAAATTTTACTACTGGAGTTTCTGTAATATGTACTAATGTCACAGTCATTAAAGGCCACATACATTGGGCAAATGTTCCATCAATATTAACAGGTAACATCTATCTAACATCTGCTATCCATGTGGACATTGCAGCGCATGTCAGTATATTTGCAAAACTAAAGAATTCACCAGTAAAAACACTTCTAAGGTTTACAATATTAACATTTTTGCAAATTGCAGCTCTGATTGGGTTATTTATTTGGCCCAATGTACCTGTTCCTCCTTTTATGTTGGTCAGACCTCTAGACCCATTAGAATAAGAATCAGTGAGCATCTTAATTCCATAAGAAACAGACGAATCACAAATGCTTTATACAAACATAGCAAATATCATACAGGTGCCTCGTTCAGGTTTGTCATTATAGACAAAATCCAACTTCACAGGAACTTTAAGATGGGATGGCATACTAAACTTAACAATATGGAAAGCAAGTGGATCACCAATCTTGGGGCCTTTTTCAAACCAGGATTGAATGAATATGAAGTACATGATAGTACTTCTAGACAATAATAATATTATTTAGTGTTAGCTTTAGTTACGTGTACCACTGAGATATTGAGAAAGAATTTTGTTTATATATGGTCAGTTAATTGGGCTCAAACTTTATAATATATCTACATTACACACTATATCTTAAACATTCAGACTTTCATCTGGGTCCTGTGAAAAATACAAGCTATATTATGGCTGTTTAAAATACTATTTTTTTGTAATTGTATAATCAAAGATTAATTTAAACTGTCAGGTTCTCAGATCTGTATGTCTGTTCAAATCACTAAATTCATCTTTCACATGTTCCAAACTTTGATTATGTTCAAAACCAACCTAGTGATTTGTGTTAGGAGTATACCACTTTAAATCAAGTGAATATAAAGAGTACCAGGATGTGAAGGTGTTTTGTAAATTAACTTTCTGTTTAAAGAATATATAACATTGACAAAGGCTTTACTAGCCGAAACCGGTCTGTGACTTTTTATGGTAGGCAGCTTTTTAGCCACCTTCGAATAAAATTTAATTTGAATCTTATTTCTGCTGCCGTGTGTGCTGGTCCCTCTTTGTTTTTTCATAATTTAAAATTACCTTTTGCAGGATGTTTACCACATGTTGGCTTCCTTAAATGGAGTAAGAGCTATGCGTTTACTGAACCCATAGAAGTGAATATTTCCAAGAACTGGAATTATGACTTAATACAGCTTTCCAATATATCTGTACCCTTGGATAATTAAAAAAAACAATGAACAATACTAAAATTCTGAGTACTTGGAAAAAATAAAAGTATTCTGTATTATGAGGCATTAAGCATCATTGCAAAAGATAAACTACTTAGTTTGGCTGAAAAGACCAAAGAAGACACTGCTTGCAATTGGTGGGATATCTTTACTGGTTGGTCAAAATCAAGAAAAAAATCTGTTAAATTGGTTGATACATCGTGTATTATAAGTGTTACGCATTAGAGTCATGCTAACTATCTGGAATTACTACATAAGTTGTCATTTGCAAAAAAACGAGTTCAGAAAATCATGATGGTTAACATGAATAAACTGGAAAAGGTTTCAATATGTACCAGTAAAGAAAAAATTGAAAATGAACAGTCATATCTGCTTTTTAAATACAAAGTGGGAATTGTGAGACTAAAGAACAGGTTAAAATGTATTTCTGTGGATTTTTCTGAAAATGTGAAATAAATGTTCTGCAATTCAGTTTGTAGAATACACTCAGCTTGAACTCAGTTACCTAACTTGGCAAAACATATAGCTTGGAATTCATTGTTAATAAGAATCAGAAGTAAAATATTTTATCTCTTATAAACTATGCAGCTTTGTAAAATTATCTACAAGCAGGTCAAGATGAACTCTTGTATGCAGCTATGTCTTGTCAACATGATACACAAGGATAGGCCAAGGACAAAAGGAGTTACTCTTCAGAAACAGAATGTTTAAAATATGGAAAACCAACAGTCAGCAGACCGGCTTGAAATGAAAGACTTATTATTCTGGCAAATTCTCTAAGCTGCTGATGCAGGCAGAAAAGATACTATAAAGACTGGGACTTTTTCTTTTGTATCAGAGACTTTGATTATTCTATTCTTGCAGACCTAAAACTAAGCTGAAGTACGTTTTTGATGTATATACCTTCCACTGTTAAGCTAGATGTAAACCTCGTGTGCAATAAATGAATGTAGTAACAGGAGAACTTTCTGTGTCTTCACTGAGTAAAGGTACAGACTACCGTGAAAAGTGTAGTATAATTTTAACATACAGCACAGTCCTTCATGTTTTGGGACTTGCTTGAGCAGGTTCTGACATTTTAAACTGTTACTGGGTGTGTATGCTCATCAAGTAACATTAGCTGGAGCTATAATTAAAAATAACAGAGAGACAAAGACCCACAGTCAGGGAAAGATTTTAAATATTCTTATAAAATTAGAAAGTTGGTAAAAATAACTTTAGCATTAGTGTGTATTTTCGGAATGACGTCAAGTCTACAACTCAAACGTCTGTCATTATTTAGTGACTTTAATCCTTAACGACTTGGTAGAAAACAACAGTTTACGAGGAATAGACAAAAAATAGGCAACATTTTGGGCATTTGGTGAAATTATGGACAGTTGAGAACTATGCTGCCCTGTAATCTCATATGGCCCTTTAAAATACACCAAAGCTGTCACACACTGTTATAGGCACATCTATCTCAGAATCTGAGCAACAACTCATACTCTCACCTACATACCACGCAATATGAACAAACATAACAGACTCAAATGTAGCACTCAAGTACTTCTTTTAACACTGTCACTGCAGTTCAAGATAACTTTCTTGCCAATAACTCATAGGAGACTTGAGAAATAGACTGCCACTTGCTTACTACTTTATAAAAAATGTTGCACCAAAGAGATAAACCTTAAAAGCTTTGGAAACAAAACTGATAAAAAGCTCTTTCAGACTTGCCTAGAACACAGAAAGGCAACTAGAATAGCCAGTAACAAAATGCAGTGCATCTCCCCTTTGGATGTTCTGGCACTAAGGAACTACGTCTCACTACTAAAAATCCACTCAATGCAAGCTTGTTTAAAATTATGTAAAACTTCACCTATCAGATCATTGGAACTGCTCCTATACATCTCCAGAATAAATGCCACACTCATCTTCAGCTTGCTATATTGTCAAACCATTTCTTATGGTTCACAATTCTATGCCCTACAACCAGTATTCACAAATACCTGTTTTACTCATCTCCAAGCCATATACATATTTCTGTGACAATGCTCACTCCCCAGCCCCCCTCCCCCACACACACTTCAAATATAACATTATGACATCAATTTATAAACTTATCTAGGAACCTGCTTTACTTCTACAGTTAAGGGGTGGTTTTAAAGACCATGTGCAGCTACCTTTGGCACTTTCCTGAAGTCATTCTCTCTTCTGGGATGACATGATGGCCTCCCACTCTGCAAATCCAATTTACTGGATATTCCTTTTCATTTTAGTGTTATTTCCTGCTTGAAAACCTTGGCTCTCTACTGACTTGAGGACAGTACTTCCTGTATTCACACCATCATGCTTGCCCCTTTTATGATGCAAGAATGGATCTTATCCTACATTTCCTACACTAGTAGGCTGTCTTTCATCTGTTTTTTTTTCTAAGTAAATATCACTTTAATAATGCACATAAGATGAATACAGTATGCCCGTTTATTTTTTTAAATCATCTCGCAATTTCTGGACAAAAAAAAATTACAAATTAATGTTAGACAATAGAATTTATAGAGTTAGACTGTAATCCTCAATGATTTACTAGAAAATCTAAAGTACTATGAGACATGGACAGGGTGAAAATGTGATGCAAAATCAGGGACATTTTGAAAAAAATCATGGACACATGAAAGGTAATATTCAGTGAGATCAAGGAAAATCATAGACAATTAAGAGTTGTGGACTTTGTACTTCCAAGTGTTATGTTCCCACCAGATATATTTCCACAAAAGGTCCTAACAGGGCTGCCATATTCCATGCCACCAGAGTCTTCAAGCAAGTTTGTTTCTTTGCTGATCTTCCAGCAGAGTAAGTTTTCATCTTGCTGTTACAAGATTATTTCCAAATAAAGGGAACACAGAAAGCATGGGGATTTGAAAACTGAATTAGCCAACTGCATCTAACTAACATTAAAATGGAAAATTAAACAAATAAAAGTAAAATTGTTCCAATCTGAAAATCCTCTTGTTGCCCACCTTTCTCCCTCTCACTAACTAAGCAATGGACACTGCTGACCCCAACGTAATGTCAGCATATCAGCAAGGAAACAGAACTTCCTGCAAAGTAATCAATGAGGACAAAGCATGCTATGGCTACGGAGGGCATTTTCTGGAGAGATTCACCATAAAATGAAAAGTGAGAATGCAATCTTAAATGACAGAAGGAAAGCAATTACTGAGGAAGTACAATTTTAGAACAGATAAGCTACGTCAATTTGATAAGTTTCCACATGATCTTTAAAATTTCCTGCCCTACCTTGTTCCTTCTTTCACCTCCTGCCCTACCTTGTTCCTTCTTTCACCTCCATGCTTTTGAATTTCTAAGCACTAATCATATGATCTATTATCTAAATAACAAATCTACTAATACACCTCTTCAAATGCTCAATGTTCAACATCTACTAAAACACAAGTATTTTTTTTTTTTTTACACAGGAATAGTTGCCATTAAATTAATGTAATCTAATTAGCAAATGAATGTGTAATTGTTAATGTATATATTTGTTAATATCCATTAATGTATATTACTGAATGCCTATTTAAAAATGTTTGTGCATTGGTTTTCTCCCCATGCCTCCACTGAAAAGGATTTTTTGACTAAACCCAGTCAGACAAACCTGGTAAATAAAATAAAATAAACTGATACATCTCCGTCATATCCACCCCACAGCATGCTGCCCACCATTTTACTTTAAGGAAATAATAGTTGAACAGACCGATGTTAACAGAATTGAAGCTGCAACATAGGAGTTAAATCTGTGTCATTAATATTCGGAAAAATGCTTTTGTGAAGGGAAGAGATGGGAGAAAGTTAACTATAAGTAAAGGAACTGTTTTTTTTTCTCAATAGTACCATTAATAATTAATTATACCATTAATACTACCATTTTGTGGTGTATGGTTTTCTTTGCATGCTACAAAGTAAACTTTTCTTAGTTATTTTTAAGTGCAATGGGGATTGTAAACAGTGCTGCTGTTCATTTTTTCCCTTTCTGTTTCCCTTCTCTCTTTCTTCTTGTTCAGTTTTAAGAAATGCTGTCACTGCAATGTAATAAAAAGCCTGGTTAAAACAGTATGGCAAAAGAAAAATTAATGTGTTTTTTCTCATTCTTGTGTGGGAGGAATGACTGGATTAAGGACCTTAGACTGATTTACTGACAAGTTTTACAAGAAAGCAAGCAAATGAAAAAGAATATTGATTATTATGAAGCTTTTTTCTAGCAAATGAATCTATGCTTAGTAGCAGTTCTGTATCTTGCCCTCATGTCTCCACCAAAACTGATAGAAACTGGTTACAGTCTGGTGGAAAGTAATGGTGGATAGTGAACTATCTTAAAAATGTAGTGTGTGAAGAGCTATATTATAGGAAACACACTTGGACAGAACTGAACACGTGAACTTGATAAAGAAAGGTTTTCAGGATGGTTATTCAGCAGAATATCTGGGACAAAGGAAAACAGTTGTACTTGTGCTCCAATAGTGATAGAAGAGGATAAAAACGATACTAATGGAAGATTTGTAGTGTGAAGGGGCTACTGGCAAGGGAGGAGGATTACACTGGCATGTATTTATATTCCACCTAAAACTGCTACGATGCAGCTTAAGAAAATTCTGGGAGAAATTATCAGTTTTCAGCAAGGAATATAACTTATAGGTGAGGATTGGAATTTGATTTGCAGCATGTATCTGGGGGGCCCAGAAGGGAAAGTATAACAAAGGAGTGTAGACTCCTGAAAAAAATTATGAAAACATTTGGCATGGAAGATGTGTATTCAGTAACAGCAGTTCGGAGTGAATTTACATATTTCCCAAGACATAAAAACTGGGCTAGGCTAAACTGAATTTACATTTCATAGCAACATGTGCATTTAATTCAAGGTCTCGATACGCACCCAATAACTATTTCAAATCATGCGCCAATAATAACTAAAAGAAAAGCACAAGGTAATGATAAAAAAATTAGATACTTGCTCTTTCCCATCTATCTGTTGAAGAGAGAGGAATTTAAGCAATGAGTAGTGGAGATTATTCAGGAGGACTATTCGAGAGGGCAGAAGTTACTTTTGAAAATATAGCTAGGGAGTGGGATAAAATTAAAGAAGAGTTTAAAAATAGGGTGGAAACAGAAGAAAGGAAGCTATGGTTAAGAAGTAAAAATAATTATTTAAAGGGACTGACATGTTAAAGTACTGCAGAATAGGAGAAATCTCAGAACAAGAGGAGGATCAACCACAGAATGCTAAGCAGAAAATAACGGATTACCTCGATAACATACACAAGTTTATAAAGATTGCTGTTAAGCAACTGCTTTTTGATCACACTAGAACACACAAGATTTCAGCACAACTCAGGCAACAAAGTTGAAAGGGCTGTCGAAAAGCTTAGGCAGCCTATAACAAGGAAGGTGACAAGAGATCCTATAGTGGTATTAGAAATATTTCAAAAGTTCTATGAAAGTCTTCATAAAGCAGAGGAATATGGAATTCAAGAAAAGATACAAACAGAAATGTTTATGGAAGAATTAAATATGCCAAGGTCAGAGCTAGATGAAACTCAATTACTAATGATTAGGATAGGAGGAGATTAGATAAAAATTGTGATGTGCAACTAATCTACAGGAAAGTCCCCAAGAATAGATGGCATTCCTGTGTAAGTTTGGAAGATAGGAGGGGAAAAACTAATAAGGATCCAGAATGTTTTGTTTAACAGTATTTTAAGAGGAGAAGTACCAACATCTTGGAAGAAAGCAGTGGTAGCCGTAACATCTAAAGAGGGTAAAGATCCATCAGCTCCAGCTTTGTGCAGGCTCATTTCAATACTAAGATAAAGTCCATGGCAGCAGACGCAGGACAGCAAACAAATATTTTAATTTAAAGAGCATTTTATTTGTGGAAAAATAATAAAATAAGTTGATAAAATAAGTTGAACAGCAGCAATAAATCAAGCACTTTCTTCTCTGTTCATTCAGAGACTTTTTCAAGATAAAGCACCCAGTCAACAGTCCCTTTTTAAAATGGTAAAAGACCACCTCCTAATTACTTTCAACCAATAAGTTACATTCATCAATTAGAATCTCATGAATTATTCAACAGCTGGATAATTCTTTTTTTTAAAGTATAGAAACTGTATAAAAGATAAACACTCTCATTTGTAAACCATAAAATGCATAATATGTTGCAATAAAAACAGTCACCATCCAAACATTTAAAATAAATATGTATATACACATACACACTTCTCTTTTACCTATCTATCTAGTGCCTTCAATTTGAGAAAACATGCTAAAGACATGGCATCATTTATACCTGGCCAATTTGTTGCATTCATTCTAATTAGCCATATAGCCTCATGTTTTTCTAACTAATGTCCATGGGCCATCCCCTTGGGTCACTTTAAAAGTCCGTCCAGAATCATAAACTTAAAAGTATGGTCAGGGAAATGATTACAGTGTTTTGCAAGGGCATTTGTCTCTTATCAACCTTATATCTCTAAGGTATTTGCAAATTTTACTTTTAATCTTTCTTTCAGTTTTTCCAATGTAGTATGATGGGCATTTCATGCAAAAAGCACAATATACCACTTTCCCAGTCTGACACGAACCTTTCTTTTTATTTTTATCACAGTCCCATTTATTACACAGGAGGGTCCCTCTAAAACGTGTGCGTACATTCTGCATGACCCATGCTTTTTCATATAGCCTACCATAGATTTCTTAATTTTTGCTTCAAGAATATTTTTGAGGGTTTGCCCCCTCCCGTACACTATGTTTGGTTTTTCACCCACCCATTCGCGAACATCGTTGCATGATCTAACAATAGCCCAATTCTTATGTACGATGTCTGCAATCATTTTACTGGACCTAGTATAGGCTGTAACCAATGCTGACCTGGAGTATGCTACTCCTACAGTCTCAGTTTCAACCTCCACACTCTCCTTACTGGACCAATGATAGGCCGTAGCATCTACCACTCTAGCATCAGTTACCCCTATGGTCTCAGTTAATTCCTCAAGCTCATCTCTCTCTGTATATCCATTAAGGTCATCCATCCCTATAAGTAAATATGTTTCATTTATATCCTGGTTAAGGATAGCTTTAAAGTGTCCTCTTTCTCTTTTATTTACTACTTCAATAAGTAACTCATTCACTAAAATAGTAGGATAACCCATTTTAACAAACATTTCTTTCAATAATTCACATTCTCCAAGGAATGCTTCAAAACAAGTACTCATGCGGGCAGCTCTTACAAACTGCCCCTTTACGACGGTCTTTTTCTGTTTGTAGGGGTGGGCACTGTTATAATGCAGGAAGCTATTAGAATAAGTTTCCTTACAAAAAAATTCATATTGGAACACACCTCAAGAGCTATTCTTTACCAAGCTAACATCCAAGTATGCAATTTCACTTACTCCTACAGTGTGGGTGAAACTTAAACATTGGGCAGAATTGTTAATACACACTAAGAATTCATTAATCATCCCTTGCGGGCCAACCCAAAACACAAAAATGTTGTCCAAAAAATGAATATAAAGTCTACAATATTTATGAAAGACTGATTCTATTAAGAACTTTTTCTCCCATTGGAGCATGAATATGTTCGCATACAAGGTGACACCATAGCAACCCTCTTTGTCTGAAGAAAGTATTCTTTATTGAAAAATATAAAGTTATTCCTTAGTACCAGGTTTAAAAGTTGTTCATAAACATTTATTTTTGGTTGAGGAATTCCTCTCTCATGTAAGTACTCACAAAACCATTCAAACCCTTAAAGAAGGCCCCAGAAGAGGACACAGCCCTAGTGGAGTGTGCCTTCACTGGGAAGGGGAGCCTTTTACCATGGGCTGTTTAGCAAAAGGAAATCGTTTTTGAGATCCAGGAGGAAATGGTCTGCTTGGAAACAGGGTGTCCCAGGGCTCTTGGGTGATGGGAAAAGTACAGTTGTGTACACTTACCATAAATGTAGATGTTAGAGTGTCTTCACTGTTGCAGTCAAGACTGTAGGGTTCTCCCCTGCTTGGGGGCAGTCCCCGGTTGGCCAGAATCCCAAAGTCTGGGTCTGGCGTCGGCTGTTCAGCCATGCTCCCTGACGTCAGAGCGTCAGGAGTACAAAGCTGACAGCCGATGCCATGTTCTCCAGTTTTTCTTGCCCCAGATGTCAGAAGTTCCAAAATGTGTAAGGTCCCATACCCTTTGCAAATACACCTCAGAAGAAGGGTTAAAAAAGGAACCACACAAAAGAAAAAATAAGAGGGGACAGGAGGGAGGAAAACCCAGACTGCAACAGTGAAGACACTCTAACATCTACATTTATGGTAAGTGTACACAACTGTACTATGTTCATCGTGTTTCACTGTTGCAGTCAAGACTGTAGGGTAGAATCCCAAAGCAGAATGAAAGGGAGGTGGTCATAAAGTAGAGGGGGCGGCTATAAGACCCTGCAAGACTGCAGAAGCAAAGCCTACCATAGACTTAGAGTAGAGAGGTAGATTATAGTGCTTGGAAAAAGTATGCACTGAACTCCAAGTTGCAGCTTCCAAAATGTCTTTGGTAGGAACTCCCCTGAGGAAGGCAGCTGAAGTAGCAAGCAGCTCTGGTAGAGTGAGTCCTTATACTCCCTGGGATTTGCTTTCCATGGTGTGAATAGCAAAATCTGATTCCATGAGCAATCCACTTAGAAATGGTCTGTTTTGAAATGGCTTTACCTTGGGAACTTGAAGCATAAGAAACAAACAATTGCTCTGATTTCCTGATGTCCTTGGGTTCTGTCCAGGTAAAAACGTAGTTGTCTGTGTATGTCCAAGGAATGTAAGATCCTTTCCTCTTTATTTTGAGGAGTGGGGAAAAAAGTTGGCAAGTGAATAGTTTGATTTAAAGCCACTTTGGAAACCACCTTAGGCATGAAAGTAGGATTAGTCCTTAAAGACACCCTGTCTTGATGAAAAATAATATAAGGTTCTATAGCCATAAGAGCTTGCAACTCTGAAACTCTCCTGGCAGAGGTCAGAGCTAACAGGATGGCTGTCTTCCAAGATAAAAAACTTGATGTCAGATGTGGCAGCAGGCTCAAAAGGAGGTAAGGTGAGCTTTTCCAAAACATAGTTGATATCCCAAGCAGGAATGGGAGGAGATCTAGGGGGCCTTAAGTTCTTAGCTCCTCTGAGAAACTGTCTCATGAGCTGGTGGGAAAATATTGCAGGGTTTGTATTATAATGAGAAGAAATAGCAGAGGCATGAATCTTTATGGAAGAGAAAGAGAGATCCTTATGTAAGAGGTCTGTCAGGTAAAGTAAAATTTGAGGAATGTTAGGAATAAGAGGATCAGAATCCTGAGCCTGCATCCAGGAACAAAATCTTTTACATTTTCCTGCATAAGATTTTCTAGTGCTAGGACGTCTGGCTTCTAAAATGACATCCATAACCTGCTTGGGTAGGAGAGAATGATTCAAAGACCCTGGATTAAAGAGGCCGCCAGGCTGAGAGTTTTGACATGGGAGTGTAGAACCTGACCCTGGTGTTGGGACAGAAGGTTCGGAGTCTGTGGTAAAACCCAAGGGGGCTCCAGACAAAGGTTTTTCAGTGTTGGGTACCAAAACTGTCGAGGCCAATTTGGGGCCAGCAAGATTATCATCTTGGGCTTGTCCTGTTTGATCTTTAATAATACTCCTGGAAGAGGCGGAAAGGCACATCCCGAGAGGTTTCTCCAACTGAATGATAGTGCATCCACTTTCCAAGCTTTTTCGTGGAAAGTCCTGGTGCAAAAAATCTGTAGTTGATGATTGAGGTGGGACGCAAAGAGGTCTATGTGAGGACATCCCCAGACTGCAGTAATCATCTTGAATATTTCTGTGTCCAGCATCCATTCGTGTGGGTCCGAAAGATTTCTGCTCAAGACTGTCTGCCAGGAAGTTTTGCTTCCCTGGTAGAAACTGTGCTTGAAAGTCCAGATTGCAAGCTAGGGTTGTGTTCCAAAGATCCATGGCTAGTCTGCAAAAGGGATAGGAATGAGATCCCCCTTGCTTGTTTATGTACCACATAACTGTGGTGTTGTCTGTCTGTATCAGTAGTTGTCCTGGTTGTAGAAGATTCCTGAAGGCCAACAGAGCTTTCTGTACGGCTAACATCTCCTTTAAATTGATATGCAGGTGCTTCTGATCCTTTGTCCAAAGACCCTGCAGACAGTTGCCCTGAAAATGGGCTCCCCATGCATAATCTGAGGCGTCCGTGGTCAGTATCTGGGTGGCAGGAGGCAGACAGAAAGGTTTTCCTTTGTTTAGAGTACATGCCTTGGACCACCAAAGGAATTCCTTTTGAAGACAAGGCAGGACGGAGATCAGAATGTCTAAACTGTGGCAATGTTGAGACCATACACTTTTTAGGTACCACTGTATTTTCCTCATATGTAGTCTGGCATATGGTACGAGAAGGATGCAGGAGACCATGTAACCCACAGCCTGCAGGAATCTCCTTGCAGATAGTGGAGTTAAAGTTGCCAAGGTTTTGAAAGTTGAGGCCAGCTGTAATTGTTTTTCGTGTGTCAGAAATGTCATCTGGGTTGTTGTGTTTAGAGAAGCGCCCAGAAAAATTATCTGTTGTGAGGGTGTCAAGTTTGACTTTTTTATGTTTACAGTGAATCCCAGGAACTTGCGAAGATTCTGAACAAACTCTAGATGCTGAAGTAAGACATCCTTGCTGTCTGCCTGAATAAGACAGTCGTCCAGATAAGGGTAAATTTGAATTCCCTTGAGTCTGCAATAAGCTACTACTGGAGCCAGGCATTTGGTAAAGACCCTGGGCGCAGTAGACAATCCAAAGGGCAGAGAATTGATAGTGCCTCGATCCGGCCTTGAACCTGAGGTACTTTCTGCGTTCCTGCCTGATGGGAATGTGTAAATATGCCTCCTTTAAATCCAAAGTCACCATCCATGCATTTTTGGTCAGCATTGGAAGTAGCTGCTGTAGAGTAAGCATCTTGAATTTTGGTATCTCTAGAAAAGTGTTCAAGACTGACAGATCCAGAAGGGGTCTCCATGAATTTTGCTTCCTGGGGACTAGAAAGAGCCTTGAGTAAAAACATTGTCCCATTTCTGAAAGTGGAACTAGTTCTATGGCTTTCATAGCCAAGAGAGCTTCCACCTGGTTTAAGGCCTCTGACCACTGATGTTTTGGAAGATCTGGCCATCCGCTTGGCCTTGGTAGGGTATGAAAATGGAATTTGTAACCTCTTGAAACTACATCCAGAACCCACTTTTCTTGGGTTATATGAGTCCAATTTAGGTGAAAAAGAGAAAGTTTTCCTCCGAGAGGGGCTTCCAGGCAAGAAGTTCCTGCAGCCCAACAGAGGGAGTCACTGTGTCTGTTTCCTATGAGTTTGCAACCTGTCCTCTCCTCCCCTAGGGGTGGAAGCAGTCCACTGTCTTGGTCTATAAGAGGCTTGCGTTTGAGGCCTTCCTCGGGAGCGTCTGTATCTACCCCTCTGAGGCCTGTCTGAATTGGGAAAGGACCAATTTTTTGTAGGCCAATTCCTACTAAATCTGGGTGGCTGTACTTGTAAGAAATCTTTAACTGTTTGCATGGATTTTGCCTTGTCCTCCATCTTTTTAATCACCTCTTCAGCTTTAGTTCCAAGCAAAACATTATGCTGAACAGGAGCATCCAATAATTTAGCGTTTACTTGATCTGGCAAATTTTGTTCCTTTAACCAAGCATGCCTTCTAATTACTGTGCCAGAGGCAGCAGCCCTACAAGAAGCCTCTAAGGCATCAAATCCACAGTGTAAACCATGCTTCCCAACTTGTTCAGTGGCATGCATTAAGTCATGTAACTCCTTATCTCCACAGGTGGAAATGGAAGTTAGCTTCTGTTTTAGAACAGACAGGAGAAATTGCTGGTATTTCAGCATATGAAACTGACAGTTTAAAGCCCTAATAGATAAAGTAGCAGAAGTGTACACTTTTTTGCCCCATCTTTCTAAAGATCTGGAATCCTTCTCAGTGGGAATGGGGTTTTTAGCAAAAGCGGCCTTTACGCCCTTAGGGCCTTGAGCAATGGTTTCAGGGTCGGCAGTAGGGTTCTTGTATAAAAACTGGTGGGAATCAGGAACCCTATAGTATCTGTCTGGCTTAACAGGAGTTGGAGGAAAAGAATCAGGAGTTAAGTTAGCCACCGAAAAAGCATCATCCACAATATCTAAAATAGGAGGAATAGCCAGGGGTCTATGCTGGGGAAGAAGAAGAAAATCCCTTAGTCTTTTCTTAGATTCTGAGTACTCCTGTCCTTCCCAGTGGAAATGTTCCCTCATTTCATGCAAAGTTTCCCCAAAAGGGAAATCCTCAGGGGGAGAAGCTGAAGGAATGGATTCCTCAGCATCATAATCCTCATAAGGAGGGAAAGAATATTCCTGGTCAGAAGAAGAAACTGAAGAAACAGAAGCCTGATCAGAGGAGTCATAATAAACTTCCTGCCTTGGCCTTTTATCTGGAGGGGGATGTGAACCCCTAATCATAGTAAGTAAGTCCTCCGCCATCTTAAGTAACTGTTTCTGAGACTTGGGAGCCGGATCAGAAGAGGCCTGGGTTGCAGTCTTTGATCTGGAAGGAGTCTTTGCCTTTGTCTTTGGCTTTGCCTTTATTAGAAGCTGAGTAGGCCTGAAAACCCCTTCGGAAGCCGGTACCTGCACAGCGGCTCTGGACCCATCCAAAGGAGCATTGTCCGAAGGTCCTGCAACAGAAATATTCAAAGGCCTACTTGGCTCCTCGTGGGAGTCCGTTTCGAATATCGGTTCTGAAATGGCCGACGACAGGGGCTGCAAAAGCGCCTCACTGACGATGGCCAAACCTGAAGCTGGCTCTGCTTGTGCGATATCGTCTGATTTGGACCTCGGAGGCCTGTCTTTGTCCTTGCGTCGTTTGTGAACTCCGGTAGCTGGAACCGTATACGATGACATTTTGTAATTAAAACGCCTACCGAAGTAATGAAATGCAAAATCGTACCTTCGTTTAATAGTACGTTGATTGAATCTAGCACAAAACCGACAACTAGCTACGTCGCGGTCAGGGCCTAAGCAAGGAATACAGTAAAAATAAAAATCCTTATGAGGTATTTGCTTCCCACATGAAATACAATTATTAACTTATTCTGACATCGGACTGGAGCAAGAAAAAAGTTTCTAACGGGTACTTAGCTTTGAGTAGGAGAAGAAAGTCTTCGGACTGAAGTTTGTTTAGAAAAAATTGTCAGGAGTCAGCCGACCGGCACTTGCAAACTGCTATCACCGCACGGCAAGAAAGACTGGAGAACATGGCGTCGGCTGTCAGCTTTGTACTCCTGGCGCTCTGACGTCAGGGAACATGGCTGAACAGCCGACGCCGGACCCAGACTTTGGGATTCTGGCCGACCGGGGACTGCCTGCCGGCAGGGGAGAACCCTACAGTCATGACTGCAACAGTGAAACATGATGAACATCAAAGAGCCTTTTACAATGGATTTGGTTTTGGCCAAATAGTATCGGAGTTTTCTATGTACATCCAAGGAGTGAAGGATCCGTTCGATGGGGGTTTGTGGTGAAGGGAAAACGGTAGACAGATTGATGGCCTGATTTAGAGAAAGTTCATTAAGGACTTTGGGCACGAAGGATGGGTTAAATACACAGGCAAACCCTATCCTTGAGGAAAACTGAAAAAAAGTGAGGCCATGAGGGCTTGCAGTTCAGGGACCCTTCTGGCTGAAGTCATGGCCACCAAAAGAATAATCTTCTATGTGCAGTGTTGAAGAGTGCAGTCCTTAGCTGGTTCAAAGGGAGGTAAGCTTTTCCAACAGAAAATTAAGATCCCAAGGAGGGGGAATAGACTTCCTTGGAGGTCTAATGTGTAGTACTCCTTTCAAAAAGAGCTTGACTTCCAGCCTAGAAGCCAAAGAATGAGAGAGGGGTAAACATGCTGAGATGATAGACAGGCGTGCCTTGATGGAAGAATATGACACACCAGTGTTCATCAATTCACAAAGTATGACAGAACCACTGGAGGTTCTACAGACAGTGGTTGAAGGTTTTGTTTTAGATACAATACAGAAAATCTTTTCCACTTGGATAGATAGGATTTTCTGGTAAAGGGTTTTCTAGCCTCCTGCAGAATCTGAAGCATGTCTTCATTATAAAGGTGTCTAAAGGGAATCGATGCATTATCACACACAGAGTAAGGTTCCGGGTGGATATTTGGGGTTGTATGAGAGTTCCCTTCGCCCGTGTGAGCAGGTCCACCTTGAGAGCTAATCTGTGGTGACTGCCCTTGACTAGATGATGTAGAAGGGGGAACCAGTGCTGCCTTGACCAGAAAGGGGTCAGTTCTCTCTGAATCTTCAGCAGAACTTTTGTATGATAGGGAAGGGGGAATGCATAAGCAAACATCCCCTTCCCAAAAAAAGAGCATCTGCCTTCCATGCCCCAGGGATAAATATCCTGGTGCAGTAAGCTGGGAGTTGTCTGTTCATGGGGGAGGCAAACAAGTCTACCTGAGGTATACCCCATCAATGGACCAGGTCCAGGAAAACATCCCTGCTTAACATCCATTCATGGTATTGTGTCATGGACCTGCTTAGAGAATCTGCCATCACATTCTCGGCTGAAGGTATGTAGACGGCTAGGAGGGATACTTGTCTCTGTTGGGCAATCTCCCATGTCTGCAAAGCCAATCTGCACAGGATGCAAGACTTTGCCCCTGCCTCGCTTGTTGATGTACCACAGCACCATGGTGTTGTCTGTGTACCATCTCAGCACTCCTGGGCAGATTTGAACCTTGAATATTCAAAGAGCAAATATCAAGGCACTCATCTCCCTGATGTTGACGTGATCCCTCTGTTGGGGGTGGGTCCATGTGTCCCTCACTCGCCAGTCTCCTAGAGTTGCCCCCCAGCCCAAGTCTGAAGCATCTGTGTACAGATCTTGGTTGGGGGGAGGGGGTTGTAGGGGAAAACCTGGAATGCCTGCAGTCTGGGCAATCCACCACTCTAGTTCCCTGGATAGGCAGGGTAAGAGGTACCATAAACTCCACAGGTTGCAGGTGCTGTTTCCAGGCTGTCCTTAAAGGACCACTATTGGCAAACAATGAAAAAAAAAATATTTTTTATCTTGCCATGATTTACTGCACCTCCTAAAGCTGCCTGCAGCAAAATAAGTACTCATTCCTAATTTTATTTTTTTTTACTCTTGTCTGCCCTCATGGGGGCAGACATTGTGACTCCTTTGGAAAGCTAAATCTGTTTCAATTCACAGAGTATGAGAACAAATAGCCTTACCATTTGTTGTCAGACTAGACTTCCATTCACTTAGAATGGACCACCTGAAAAAAAATGCCAACTTTGAGAGTGTGCATCTCATGTGTCATTGACTGGCAAGTGCTGAGTTTCACAAATGTTGTTCCTATTGATGTACTACACATTCTCTGAAAGAAACTTGCAAAAGTGTCAACAAATTACTGAGATAAAAAAGACTTTTCACAAGTAGCAGTTTTGCAAGTTTCAATTCCTGGCCAAGTTACTCCTCCCATCTCCCCTCCTTCAGTGGGCTACAGTCTCACATTTCCAGCTTGGGTAGATTCAACTATTTCGTCAGCTTTGCATGACAATAGATATAAAAAAAAATCACAGCCTGGTGTGCCACTAAAACTGTTCGCTTATGTGTCTCTTCACTTCTGAATAGCATTTCCCCAGAAATAAAAAAAAACAAAAAACAAACAAAACAAAAAAAAAAAAAAAAAAACAAATAAAGCGCACACATCAGTCCAGAGTTTGGGCCAATCTATCCATTTCTTAATGTGCACATTAAAACATTCAGTTTATAATGCATTCTGGCTACTGACATGGTTATCTTTACATAGTTATTCTCTTATAGCATAACCTGAACTTATGGTATTCAATGCCAAGCTTTACAACAGTTCTCAGTTTCTTAACAATGACCTTCCAAGGCTCTGATGTGACCTAGTACTTTGTCAATATACTGTAAATACACAGATTAATACAAATATTTGTGCACATATGACACATACAATAATACACATATACCATCATTAAAACAAGATAAATGCAAAATAAATCATATCAATATAATTATGATTTCTAGTTTATGACCCTGTTTGTCTATGGAAACTTCTGAATTTATGTTCAAACAATTCTATATTTGTTGTACAATATCTTGTTTAATTGTTTCTCAATATTCTAACCACTGTATGCTGCATCAATTGTAAAACTCCTTTTATATTTTCTATGATCTTTGTGCAAAATAGCTATGTTTGTATAATTTATTTTTATAATTGTTTACTATGTATCTGCCTCCACTGAAAACGGTCACCTTGTGTCCAGTTGGACTAACCTGGTAAACAAATGGAAAATAAAATATACTAAGAAAATCAATCAATATGCCAAGAAAAATCCAAAAGTTAAGAAAAAAACACAGAAAGAAGGAACGTTTCCTTGATGCTGTTATGAAAATCCCACTCACTTATTCAGATATTATGGGCGAACATATAGTCAGGCACACTGATGTCCCACTCACCAGGCTAAACAAGGAGAAGGTTACTGTCAGCTGCCTGTCGGGTGCCAGGATCAGCCACATAACCCACACACTCAGGTCACTTCACAACAAGTACAAATATGACTCTGTCATTGTCTATGTTGGTGTGAATGATCTGAGACATACCTCCCTGGACTACATGAAAAGAGACACGGAGGAGCTCTCCGATCTTGTAGCCCAGGCAGGTATGACCCTAGCCCTGAGTAGCACTCTAACATCACCCAGCATTATACCGCAGTACAAGGACAAAATGATTGACTTCAACAATTGGCTAAGCTTATGGTGTCATTCTAAGGGGATCCAGTATCTGTCTGCCTGGGACGACATGGTCGACAGACCACAATGCTTTGCCAGAGATGGCATGCACCTGTCACCCCTGGAATTCTGGATACTGGCTAAGGCTCTTGCTGCCCCTATAGTGCCTTTTTCAGACAAGGTTCAAATGACAAATTCACCACCGTAACAGAAAAAGCCAAGCAAAAACTGAGGGTAATGTTACTCAATGCTAGAAGTCTAAATCTCAAAATGCACTCACTCGAGGCATTCCTTAAAAGGGAGAACATCTATATCTGTGCAGTGACTGAGACCTGGTTCAAGGCTCCAGAGAGCACCCCTGCACTACCAGGCTAAAACTCATACCACACTTTTCGCCCACGTAATCTGGACCGAGCACCAATGGCGGAGGTGTGTCCATACTCATTAAGGATATCCAAACCTCCAGGCTAGTTGCTCAGCATAATGCATCAGAGGTTATCCAAATGCGACTAACTCTGGGCAAAACTACAATCCAAACTGTAGCTTGCTACAGATCCCCCACTGTGCCCCAGGATTGCCACTCCTCTTTTCTTGATATAATGGAAAATATTAGGGTTCAGCCAAACACCCTAATAATGGGCGATTTCAACTACCCCACCATTAACTGGGAAAACTACCCATGTACCAACTCCTTCGATTAACGCTTTCTGGAATTCATAAATTCCAATGCCCTGGATCAACTTATCCACACCCTCACGAAGGGCAACAATATCCTAAACCTAGTCATTACCAACATGAGTGACCGGTGTTCCACACATGAATGTCAACTCCTCGTTGGTCAGATCCGACCATAAGCTAAGCACCCTAGATATCCACATCCCGCCCCCACCCCTCATTAAGGAAACCACAGTAAAAAATGTCTCCAATGCCAACTTCATGCTTCTTAAGACAGAAGTGGCGAACTTCATGACACCCATGGAGATGGACAATACAGTTATGACTGCTGAATCCTACACAAATGCACTCTACAAGCACTTACACGAGTGCATGGATCGTGCTATCCCAAACAGAACCAAGAGGCTATCCTCCAAAAAAAGGAAGCCAATCTGGTGGTCCCCTGCCATAAACAAACTGTACAACAGAAGGAAGAAACTGTTGCAAAAGAGAGTAAACTCCCATGAGTGGAGGAACTCCCTGGTCAGCCTCAGTAAGAAGCTGAGATCCTTTATAAGAGCCTCAAAAGCTAGCCACAAAAACAAAATCACCACTGATTCCAAAGACAACCACAAAGTATTCTATAGCCATGTCAAGAATCTCGATGGCAACACCCAGATCTGCTTTGAGTTACAGCACAATGGCATGAAAATTACAGAACCAACTGATATTGCCAACATCCTGGCAGATAGGTTTAGTGCTAACTTTACCCCCCTCTCACCCTCTAAAGGGCCAATATCTGTATAGGAAGAATGCAGAGTCCCTGTAATCACAACTACACAGGTAAAAGCTGCACTCTCTAAAGCCAAAAACACAGCATCAATGGGACTGGACAACATTCCAGGCTGCGTTTTACATGAACTTCAGAACAAACTGGTTCCCCACCAGAGCACCATGCTCAATCATAGCCTCACATCAGGCTTTGTGCCCAGTGAATGGCACACAGCAACAGTTATCCCACTCCACAAAGGGGAGCCAACACTGATCCTGTGGAACTATTGCCCTGACAAGCCTGGTCTGCAAGGCCATGGAACGTATCATCATGGAACTCGTAAACAAAGACATTGGTAACCTCGAAACACTGGACCCCACACAGTTCAGGTTTGTGAAAGGCAAATCATGCCTCCTGAACCTAATCGAATTTATTGAGGTAGTCACCAAAGCCGTAGATGAGGGTAAGGTGGTTCACACAGCCTATCTTGACCTCGCCAAGGCTTTTGACACCATCCCCCATTCTGGAATTATAGCTAAACTCACTAAACTAGGTATAAAGCCCTACGTCACAAAATGGGCTGCCAACTGGCTCACTGACAGAACCCACACTGTAAAAGTTGCTGACTCCAAATCTGACTTCAAACCAGTGACAAGTGGAGTACCACAAGGTTCAGTCCTGGGACCTTTACTGTTTGGTATCTACTTCTCTGAAGTACAGGCTAACACAGAAGGCCTCTAGCTAACGATGTACGCAGATGACTACAAACTAGAAGCCACAGTCCAGCCCCCAAACGATGTGGACATCCTACAGAAGAGCTTCACTGAGATGCCTGGTGTCAGAGCCATGGCCTCAAGCTCAATGCCAAAAACTGCATTGTCATCCCCTTTGGTAAAAACTCTGTACCCATGAACTACCACATAGGCAGCAGACTACTTAACACCAAATGTGTGATAAGAGACTTTGGGACCCAGGTGGACAGTAGTCTCCTTTGATAATCAGATCGCCACATTAGTCAGGAAGTCCTTCTACGTGGCACACCTCACCACAAAAGGGTTCTCATCCAGGAAAAAAAGAGGTCATTGTCCCCCTCTACTTGACATTCATTAGACCCATTATAGAGTACAAAGCCCCTTTTGGAATGTACCTCACAGGACATCTGCAGCAGCTGGAAAGGCCACAGAAGTACCTCGCAAAGAGGATTACAGGCCTCAAACAGAGTAAAAAAAACTCCAGCTTTACTCTGTAGCATATCGCCTACTCTGAGGTGATTTCTGCCTAACATATAAAGCTATGTCAAACCCAGAGCTGTTGGACATGCTACACCTAAAGAAATCCCAGTGCCTTTGTGATACATGCTCTAGGGACCTAAACCTTGTCACCACAATAAACAGGACATGCTGGAGGGATAGATTCCTGTCCCAGAGACTTCCCATACTCTGGAACAAGCTACCTATCTATGTCAAGTACATTTCCTCATTAGCAGTCTTCAAGAAAAATCTTTGAGTGGATGGGAAATAGGAAATATGCCCCGGGAATCACTTCTGTGGCTCTGCTCGACAGTGGCAGAGGAAAATAACTTTCTTGGGTGGCATAAGCCAGGGAACCTTGTTGGCTAGGCTTACTTAGGCCTTTGGGCTGATAGCCTAGTACCTACCTATGAACCTATTATTAGACTAAATACAATATTATGTAGCATTGAAATGTGCTGACATTATAAGGGCGACAGTTCATTTCTTACTCGTAAAGCAAATGTCAGTGGACAATTTCAAACAGTGGATAAAGAGGAGGACAGGAAGAGAAGAAAGAGTGACAAAGTATTTGTTAGAAGCAATAATTAGGGTAGATATGGGAAGCAGGAGAAAAAATTAGTAAAAGTAACATTACAAGTAAGAGACACAAAACCAAGGAAAAGAAGAAATAACATGGACAACAAGGAACCAGAACCACGACCAGTAATAAATCCAAGGAGTCTGGAGCTCAACCACCACAGTACTTTATTGCACAAGCACCACGAGTTCACAAATACAATCACAGTGAAACACCGGTTCTCCACCACTGACCTAGGTTTCGTCAAATGACTTCTTCAGAGTGTGTTGAACCAGTATTTAAACACAGTCAGTAATTAAACACCAATTAACAAACAATTAAAGTTTCAAAATTCAATTATAACATTCAAATTCATCGTTAAAAATACATAAACAAATCCAAACTACCCCACCATGAAATAATCCTATGTATATGTTTTATATGTATAAATAATGCTTATGTAAAATGCCTTAACACTATTATAATCATGTTAAAAACATATTATACAAATGTTAAATATATAAAAAGGATACTACTAAAATAAATATATAAAATTAATAATGATAAATAAATTCATAAGTTGGATCCATTCATCTAAAATTAATGATGTCCATCTTAATGTTACCTATAACAATGTAATGCCTATGTAAATATTGAACTTGTAATGATGTGTAAGTACCATCACTCTATAAAGTGATTGTAAATTAATAAACAACCATTTCTATTAAATAAATAACTAATTAAACCATTTTAAACATAGAGTCTGCATGTGTTAAAAATCAAAATTTACTGTTTAGTCCATTTGTTATGTTTTACTTTATTTTATTTTATTTTATTTGTGTTCTATTTACCCCATAATGTGCCTTAACTTCAAAAATGGCTTAATTGAGACAAACTCATTCAATCCTGGATATGAGTGTGCATTTAACTTAAACTGCCATTTAATTATATTTATATTTTTATATATATATTTTAGTAGTATCCTTTTTATATATTTAACATTTGTATAATGTTTTTAATATGATTATAATAAATAGTATTAAGGCATTTTACATGAGCATTATTTATACATATAAAACATATACATAGGATTATTTCATGGTGGGGTAGTTTGGATTTGTTTATGTATTTTTAACAATGAATTTGAATGTTATAATTGAATTTTGAAACTTTAATTGTTTGTTAATTGGTGTTTAATTACTGACTGTGTTTAAATACTGGTTCAACACACTCTGAAGAAGTCATTTGACGAAACCTAGGTCAGTGGTGGAGAACCGGTGTTTCACTGTGATTGTATTTGTGAACTCGTGGTGCTTGTGCAATAAAGTACTGTGGTGGTTGAGCTCCAGAATCCTTGGATTTATTACTGGTCGTGGTTCTGGTTCCTGGTTGGTGTTTGTTCTCACCATGGATGAAGGTAGCTCCCCTGATAACATCAAGGTACCTTTGCACCAGATTCGTGAACAACTTCGTGAGCACTCAGTGCAGATAAAAACTTTGACTGATAACATTGCTTCTGCTCCAGTTTCTTCTATGGAAAATAGCCTGGGTTTGCCTCTTACTCAAGCTACCCCAGTGGATAATAGTTCTAACAGTTCTAACAAAGTGGCCCCCACGGATACTACACTTGGAAGAATTAACAATGATAGTCACACATCACCCATTGTAAGTAAGACTTCAGTCACTAATCATAGAGAACGTTGCGCTACTTACAACTACAATTTTCAGCAGAATAGCGTTCCTAAATCTAGTTCTTTGCGAGGAAGCAAGAATACATCCATGTCTGAGTCACTTAAAGAATTCGAGAAAAAATTATTTAAATTAAAAAAAACCCAGTTAGAAAACAGCTACCTTGATCGGAATATAACTTTGGGCTTAGTCCCAAAAGGATTGTGTATATGGAGGTACCCGAATGGGTGTGAAAATAACCAAGACATGCTAAAAGAATTACATCAGCTGTTTGATATAACTGGGGTACGCATTATGGAACTTATGGTTAAATACAATAATGTTAAGATTGACTTCTTACTAAATGACTTGGACACTATTAATTCCCACATTACACAGGATCTCTTATTCGAACAGTATTATACAAATTATGTAAATATCATACAAGATGTGGACAATTGTTGCGATACTATCTTTCAAAAAAAACTTGATAAGTTGCAACGAGATATTAACACATATGAAAAAGGACAGATATATCCCTTTAATGATCCCTTTAATGAGAGACGAAGAATTAATACTGATAAACATGCTGACAACGCTGTGTCAGCCAATCAACGTAGGTGTAGCACGGAAGAGGATATGACACAAAACGAGAGAGGTACTAATACTTCTGAATTTCGAGGGGTCGACCCCTTAGGTGATGTACCACGTCGCTCTGAGAGGTTAAGGCAGCAGGGTCCGGTACGAGATGATAGTGAGGTTTTTCAATTGGGAGCGAGAGCAAAAACAAAATTTCAACCTCTAAATCAAGACCGGACTTGGTCCAGAGTAGCGCAAAGGTAAATAAAAAGATTTACAGCTTACACAGCGCTGCATGTACAGACATTGACTGTGTCATATGTTCAAAAATCAAAGGGGTTTTAGACCCACGATATTCTGTTAGTTGTTGTTTGGGTAATGTGCAATACAAAGGGGCAGAGAGGTCCCATACTAATGTTGAAATAATGCTTTGTAAACAACGATGTACAGACGACATTTCCCCCTTTCTGTTAAATGACAGTAGTTACTCGTTGCAAGGTGGGGATTCAATAGAAATGCTTTTAACACCCGACGAATCCGTTTTAAGCGATACTCAAGAATGTAACATATCAGTAAATAATTCATGTAATGTTTTCAACGAACATATTTCAGTGCCAACAATTGACAGCGTGAACACTACGGATGCTAGTTTGTGTGATTTTTTATTGTGGTTGGAAGGTGTTGATTCAATTAATGTAAATGGCCACAATAATGAGGGAAGTTTCAGCTTGAATGAGTTCAGTCACATTCAAACCGATGTAGTGGACGATGTGGCTTGTCATACAGCTATAGTAGATGATACTGAAACATTGTTAAATGTGACCACACACACTATTTTAGATCAGGATAATATTATTCAGGGCAACCATATAGAGTTTGTTACACAGCAAGAGTTAACAAATGGGTATAACACAATAAGTGAATCATGCTGTCAATTGTGTAATGTCATGGACATGGATTCTTCTTTGATACAAAGTGAATTGATATTTTTAGATTCAATGAGAGTATGTAGTCATAATGTGACTGTTAATTCACCTTTGCAAGGATTAAGTGATAATACATCTAAGTTAGGCCCCATAAGTAATCCTAATATTGTTTGTAATCAAGCACAAGATTACAAATTATACAATTATTCCAGTTTGGTTTTTGAGACAAAACACGTTGAAACATTATCGAAAGGTTTCAACTTTGTACCTTGTAGAAATGCCAATATAGTGGACATTATGATTGATCTTAAACTTTTTATCCGTAAATTAAATCTGGCAGCTTATTTTGGGTTTGGTCATAATGCGAATGATTTCACACATTTACATAAGCCTAGCGTATTTAATCCACCTTATATTAAAGTTACAGAAATATTTGAAAATATGTGTGAACTTGATATTAGGAATTTTTTTCAAAATAAAACATATAGTCATTTTAGTAATATGACACAGGATGATATTGAGACTATAGGACATTTATGTAACACAAAAACAATTCGAATTATGAAGCCCGATAAGGGCAATGGAGTTGTTATTATGGATAAAATGGATTATGTATCTGAAATGTTCAATATACTCATGGAAGACAATTATATAGAGGTCAGTAGACATGAAATTAACATAGCTTATCAAAAAATAGATATGGTACTTGAAGATATGTTATTTCAGGGCAACATTAGCGAAAGGGATTTTGAATATATGAACAACAATTTCCCTTTGGTTAGTGGAATATTTGGTATACCAACAATCCACAAAGGTCTGGACAATGTTCATTTCAGACCGATAGTTGACGGAAAAAGAAGTAAAGTGGTTTTCATTAGTCAATTTGTGGATAATAAAATGAAACCAGGTTTAAAGAGCTTTCCCTATATTACTAAAGATTCCTGGCATTTTTTGGAGAAAGTTAAGAAAGTGGATTTTCAAGAGAATTGTTATTTTGTGACGACTGATGTCGTTAATTTATTTACATCAATTCCCCATGATGTCGGTTTGACTTGGTTGGGAGAACAATTGTATGTTACGGGGAAGTTTGATCAGGACGACATGAACACCTGGGTGAGATTAATGGAATTGGTTTTATTCAATAATTTTTTGTTTTTTGAAGAACATTATTTCAGACAGAGTACAGGTGTTGCTATGGGGGCCGCTTGTGCTCCCACTTATGCCAATTATATAATGGCGTTTTGGGAGACTAATTATGTTTTTAACAGTGAATATCGTCCATTTATTAAGTTTTACACACTTCTTTTGGACGATATTTTTATAATTTGGCAAGGTGAAAAGTCAGTTTTAGAGGATTTCATTGACTATATTAATCAAACTGTCTGGTTTCTAAAATTTACTTATGACATACAAAAGGATAAAGTGGCATATTTAGATGTGAGTTTAACATTTGTTAAAGAAAAGGGATGCCTGGCTTCAAATATATATAGAAAATCTACATTTTCTAATTCATACCTGCACTATGACAGTTGGCACCCTAAGCATCAAAAAAGAGCTATTGTCAAAGGACAAATGGTTAGGGCGGCCCGCATGGTGAGTGAAGTGTCTGATTTTGAAATACAATTGGATTACATAATACAATTATTTCTTAATAGGGGGTACCTAAAGTTCTTATGTGATGAAATTATGAATAAGATTTTATATAAAAGAGATAAGGGCATCATTCAACCCATTCTCAAAAGTAATGTGGAACTTTTTAGTGGCACAATGGAACAAAACAGTGATGAATTTTTATCAAACAGGAATTTTTTGTTTGTTTTGACTTATAATGCTGACACTGAACTTATTAGAAGGATTATTGAAAATAATTGGGAATCCTTTTGTAGGTTAAAGGAATTTCAGGATTTTGCTGCCCGTCAAATTAAATTTATATTTCGTAAGGATTTAACTTTGAAGAAGATGTTTGAAACATGTACACTAAGTGATGGTATAGTTAGTAACAAAACTAAAGGTAACTTTAAATGTGGAAGGTGTTTGACGTGTAGGCACATTATGCCCACTGGCAAGAAATTGGTGATTAATAATATACCCATTAATATTATGGGACATTTTGATTGTTATTCGGTCAATGTGGTATATATTGCTAGATGTCAGTCATGCATCGCCTTTTATGTTGGTAAGACTTGCAGGAGTTTTAGAGAGAGAATTAAAGAACACATACTGGATATCCAGCAAAAAAACCTACAAATGCCTTGGCTAGACACATTATAACACATAACAATCATACTTTTAAGTTTTGTGTAATACAACAATTGAACAAAGATCCCCAAGGTAGAATTACTGAATACCATTTAGATGTATGTGAAATTAAATGGCAGTTTAAGTTAAATGCACACTCATATCCAGGATTGAATGAGTTTGTGTCAATTAAGTCATTTTTGAAGTTAAGGCACATTATGGGGTAAAGAGAACACAAATAAAATAAAATAAAATAAATAAAATAAAATAAAGTAAAACATAACAAATGGACTAAACAGTAAATTTTGATTTTTAACACATGCAGACTCTATGTTTAAAATGGTTTAATTAGTTATTTATTTAACAGAAATGGTTGTTTATTAATTTACAATCACTTTATAGAGTGATGGTACTTACACATCATTACAAGTTCAATATTTACATAGACATTACATTGTTATAGGTAACATTAAGATGGACATCATTTATTTTTAGATGAATGGATCCAACTTAAGAATTTATTTATCATTATTAATTTTATATATATATTTTAGTAGTATCCTTTTTATATATTTAACATTTGTATAATATGTTTTTAATATGATTATAATAAATAGTGTTAAGGCATTTTACATAAGCATTATTTATACATATAAAACATATACATAGGATTATTTCATGGTGGGGTAGTTTGGATTTGTTTATGTATTTTTAACAATGAATTTGAATGTTATAATTGAATTTTGAAACTTTAATTGTTTGTTAATTGGCGTTTAATTACTGACTGTGTTTAAATACTGGTTCAACACACTCTGAAGAAGTCATTTGACGAAACCTAGGTCAGTGGTGGAGAGCCGGTGTTTCACTGTGATTGTAGTTGTGAACTCGTGGTGCTTGTGCAATAAAGTACTGTGGTGGTTGAGCTTCAGACTCCTTGGATTTATAACATGGACAACAAGATTTACAGCTGCAGACTATCAAGTGGATTGGTAGCAGGTGTCATAAAACTGGGTTTGGAGAAATGTTTGGTGACTTTGAACAAACATATCTGTCCACATTAACCGTGTGTGTGTGTGTGTGTGTGTGTGTGTGTGTGTGTGTGTGTGTGTGTGTGTGTGTGTGTGTGTGTGGTATAAAAGAACTATAAAGTAAATCTACACTGATACCTGCATGCTGCCCTGCTGAGGGGGACACTTGTGCAAGTGCAATGGACTGGCTCCAATAGGACGGGATGGCAGCATACCTCACAACATCATATAACAAGAAATCTGGACAAGGCCATAAATAATAGGGGACAAAGGCCCATAAATTGGGACAATTTATAAATATTGCACTTACAAACTTAGAAAGTTGATAAACTGGCTTTGCATTTGAGTGAATTTTCTTAAGGATATGAAGTCTGAAAATTAAATGCCTGTTAATTTTCCGACTTCAGTGTTCAATGATTTGCCAGTGATTGGACAGAAAAAGTACAGTTTTGTACCTACCATAAATGTAGATGTTCGAGTGTATATACTGCTGCAGTCATCACACTTGGGTTATCCTGTCGTCAGGTGGTCCCGCAGTCAGCCGAATCCCAAAGCCTTGGTCCGGCGTCAGTTGTCGTCGCTTCCTCCCTGACGTCAGTGCGACATGGGTATAAAAGAGGCAGCCGACGCCATTTTCTTCAGTTTTTCTTGCCCCAGATGTCAGGTTCCCCCAACTAGGAAGGCAATACAAAAGCTATGCAAAAATACCTTAATAGATAAACAATGGCACTAGCTGTTAGCAAATACACCATATAGACATGCATTTAATTGATTGATGAACATGGAGCTATAACTAACACCCTGGTATGTAGAGGGGATGGTGGGAGGGTAACCTGGACTGCAGCAGTATATACAATTGAACATCTACATTTATGGTATGTACAAAATTGTACTATGTTCATCGTGTTATACTGCTGCAGTCATCACACTTGGGTTGAATCCCAAAGCTATGGATGGGTGACTGGTACTAAACTGGGTTAGGCGAAGCTAGGATGCCCTGCAGTACTGCAGTAGCAAAACCAGCTCTGGTTTTTGAGTATAAAGGAAGGTGGTAGTGCTTGGTAAAGGTGTGCACTGAACTCCAAGTAGCAGCCTCCAGAATGTCCTTGGTTGGAACCCCCCTGAGAAAGGCTGCTGAGGTTGCTTTAGCCGTGGTAGAATGGGACCTAATATTAACAGGCACTACTTTCCCATGGTGTGAGTAGCAAAAGCGGATACAATGTGCTATCCACTTGGAGATGGTCTGTTTTGAAATAGCCTTTCCTTGTGAACCTGCAGCATAGGATACAAAGAGTTGGTCAGTTTTTCTGAAGGTCTTTGTCTTATCTAAGTAGTAACGTAGCTGTCTGTGAATGTCCAAAGAGTGAAGGAGTCTTTCTCCTTTATTCTGGGGTTTTGGATAAAGGGTGGGTAAATGAATGGTCTGATTCAAAGCCACACTGGATACTACTTTTGGAATAAAGGTAGGGTTAGTTCGTAAAGAGACCCTGTCCTGATGGAAAATGATGAAAGGTTCCACTGCCATAAGTGCCTGTAGTTCTGAGACCCTGCGTGCTGAGGTAAATAGCCAGCAACAAAGCTGTTTTCCAAGACAAGTATTGTAGTTCTGCTGAGAATGCTGGTTCGAAAGGAGTCCGTGTTAATTTTTCTAAAACGAAGTTCAGGTCAAAAGCTGGCGTTGGGGGTTTTCTGGGGGGGTCTTATATTCTTAGCCCCTCTGAGAAACTGCCGTAGTAAAGAGTGTGAAAAATAGGAGCATCCGTATTATATTGAGCTGAAATGGCTGAAGCATGGATCTTAATGGATGAGAATGAAAGGCCTTGGTGTAGCATCTCAGTTAAATATTGCAGTATTTGAGGAATGTTAGGTATCCAAGGATTTTGGCCTTTAGCCTGGTTCCATGCACAAAATCTTTTCCATTTGTCTGAGTAAGTTTTTCTGGTGCTGGGCCTTCTGGCCTCCAAAATGACATTCTGGACGTCCTTTGAGAGAAGTGTTGATTGATAGTTCAAGGTATTCTCCATGCAGCTAAATTTAAAGTTCTGAGCTGGCTGTGAAGTATCAGAGAGTTTTTCTGAGTCAGCAGTAGTGGGAATTGAGGCAAGATCCATGCAGGGCTGTGAGTCAAGTTCCTTAGTAATGGGTACCAGTGCTGGCGTGGCCAGTCCGGAGCAATGAGGATCATTTGTGGTCTCTCTGATCGGACTTTCAATAATACCTTGGTCAATAAAGGTAGTGGTGGGAAGGCATAGACTGTCAATGCTGTCCAACTGAATGATAGTGTGTCCACCTTCCAGGCTAGGGAGTGATAAGTCCTTGTGCAAAATTTCTGTAGTTGGCAATTGTTGGGGGAGGCAAATAGATCTATGTTTGGACATCCCCACCTTTGAGCTATCATTGAAAATACTTGTGGGTGTAGTCTCCACTCGTGAGGATCTCCCAAATTTCTGCTTAATTCGTTTGCCAATATGTTCTCCTTTCCTGGCAGGAATTGTGCTTGCAGTTGTACTTGGTAAGTCAATGCTGTGTTCCACAAGGTCAATGCCTGTCTGCATAAAGGGTAGGAGTGTGTTCCTCCCTGTTTGTTTATGTACCACATCACTGTGGTGTTGTCTGTCCTTATTAGTAGTTGTCCGTAGTTGTCCTGGATGCAAGAGGTCCTTGATGGTTGTCAGAGCATTTTTCACAGCTAGTTTCTCCTTTTGGTTGATGTGAAGATGCATTTGTTTTGCAGACCATTTCCCTGTATGCACTGTCCTGCCATGTGTGCTCCCCAGGCGTAGTCTGAAGAATCTGTTGTCAAAGTTTGGTTTGCTGGAGGTAAGACGAAAGGAAGACCCTTGTTTATTTGACATGCTTGAGCCCACCATAAGAACTCTTTTTGAAGGCATGGAATGAGAGGTATACTTGATTTGAGGCTGTGTCTGTGTTGAGTCCATACACTTTTCAGGTACCATTGTAATTTCCTCATATGCAGCTTTGCATATGGGAGTAGTTGAATGCAGGATGCCATGAACCCCAATGCCTGCAGGATTTTCCTTGCAGTGAGCTGGGTAAAAGTTGCCATCTTTTTGAAGTATTGAGTCAGTTGTTGTTTGTCTGGCGTGAGAAAAGCCATCTGGGCTGTTGTATTTATGCTGGCACCCAGGAATATTATTTGTTGCGAGGGTATTAGCTTTGACTTCTTTTTGTTTACTGTGTACCCTAGGCAACTAAGCAGCTTTATTACAAATGCCAGATGCTGTAATAGAATGAATGCCCTTGCTGTCCGCTTGGATCAGGCAGTCGTCCAGATATGGGTAAATTTGTATTCCTGGTTGTCTGCAATATGCAACTACTGATGCCAGGCATTTCGTAAATACTCTGGGCGCAGTAGATAAGCCAAAGGGCAATGCAGAGAATTGATCATGCGCCGTACCTGCCAAAAATCTGAGGAATCTTCTGCAATCTTGTCTGATAGGGACATGCAGGTATGCCTCTTGGAGGTCCAATGTTACCAGCCAAGACTCCTTGCCCAGCATGGGAAGAAGCTGCTGAAGTGTGAGCATTTTGAATTTGGGTACTTCCAGGTATGTGTTTAGAATTGAGAGGTCTAAGATGGGCCTCCAGGCTTTGTCCTTTCTTGGGACTAGAAATAGTCTTGAGTAAAAACCTTGACCTTGCTCTTTTGTAGGTACCTTTAGAATTGCTTTCATATCCATGAGAGCCGAAATTTGCACTTGTGCCTCTGCCCATTGGTTTGGAGGCAGATTTGGCATGCCTCTCATCCGTGAAGTGTGGAAATGAAATCTGTAGCCTCGGGTAATAATATCCAGAACCCATTTGTCCTTTGTTATGATGTACCAATTTTGTGGAAATAAAGCCAGTTTTCCTCCCAAAGGTGCTGCCAGGGCAATTTTGCTTGGCAGGCGAAGAGGGAAGTCATTGTGTTTGTTTCCTGAAGGGTTGAGATCTTTAGTCTCCCCCTCTTTGAGATGTTGTTTGCCATTGTCTAGGCCTGAAAGAACCTTGTGGCTGGCCTCTGCCCCTTGGGCGTCTGTACCTACCTCTTTGGGGTCTGTCTGATGCAGGAAAGGACCAGTTTTTTGATGGCCAGTTTCTGCTGAAACAAGGAGGTTGTACCTGTAAGAAATCTTTAACTGTTTGCACAGATTTTGCCTTTTCTTCCATTTTCTTTAAAACTTCCTCTGCTTTGACACCAAATAACACATCTTTCTGCAATGGAGCATCCAATAACTTTGCTTTGACATGTTCTGGTAAGGCTTGCTCTTTAAGCCAAGCATGCCTACGTATTACAGACCCTATGACAGCTGCTCTACATGAGGCTTCCAATGAATCAAAACCACACTGTAAGGTATGCTTTCCCACCTGTTCTCTGCTGCATGAAGCAAATCCTGCATCTCTTTGAAATCAGGTTGATCTGTCTGAGGGATCATTTTCTGTTTTAACTGTGTAATCAAGTACTGCTGGTATTTTAGCATGTTGAATTGGCAGTTTAAGGCCCTCATGGCCAAAGTGGCAGAGGTATACACTTTCTTTCCCCATCTTTCTAATGCTCTGGAATCTCTTTCAGAAGGAAGTGGATTCTTAGCAGTAGAGGCCTTAATCCCTTTGGGACCCTGGGAAATGGTTTCTGGGTCTGCAGTAGGACTTTTATATAGAAACTTATGAGTATCAGGAACACGGTAGTATCTGTCTGGTTTAGCTGGTGCTGGAGGTAAGGAATCTGGGTTTAGACTAGATTCGGAGTAAACATCATCCAAAATGTCTAAAACTGGAGGAATTGCTAGGGGTCTATGCTGTGGAAGAAGAAGAAACTCACTGAGTCTTTTCTTAGAGTAAGAGTAATCTTGGCCTTCCCAGTGCAAGTGTTCCCTCAAGGTGTGTAAAGTTTCCCCAAAAGAGTAGTCTTCAGGGGGGGGAGACAGAGGGAATGGACTCCTCAGCATCTGAGTCTTCATAAGGAGGGAAGGAGTAATCCTGGTCCTCAGAGTTACCTGAGGAAATGGATGCCTGGTCAGAGGGAGGATAATCTTCCTCCAGTCTAGGCCTTTTGTCATCCTCAGCCATCTTAAGCATCTGTTTTTTAGGCATAGGGGCCTATGGGGGGGTGTGCGGACTAGGCTTCCTAACTTTCAAGGGAGCTTTAGCATAAGATTTAGTAGAGATAGTTCTCTGTTTGAAGACACCTTCAGAAACAGAAGGCCTATCAAAAATTTCCGGATCACCGTCAGGGCTGGCGTCCAAGGGGTGAGGTGGAACCAGTTCCTGAGGCCCAGCTGCTTTGGTCTGGGAGGCCATCAGAATTTCTGAATCAGCAGTAGTCAGGGGCTGCGTAGGCGCCTCGCTGAAAACCGGAGAACCGGCGTCAGGCCTGGCTGAGGCCTCGGTAACTGGTCTTGGCCTTGGCTGTCTGTCTTTATCCTTGCGTTTTTTAAACATTGCTGATGTTGGTTGCTCCGACGGCATGCTATACTTAAATTTTCTGCCAAAATAGTGCTGGGCGAAATCTGCCCGATACGTTTGTTGAACCTAGCACAAAACCGACAACCAGAGACGTCGTGGTCTGGGCCTAGGCAAGGAATACAATAAGAATGAAAATCCTTAGGAGGTATTTGCTTCCCACAAGAAATGCAATTATTAACTTTGTCTGACATCGGTCTGAGGCAAGAAAAGTTTCCCCAACGGGGTACTTAGCTTTATAGAAGACTTCGGTCTGAAATTCGAATTCGAAAATCTCAGGAGTCGGCTGACCGGCACTTGCGAACTGCTTCTGCTTCGGGCACTGCGCGGCAAGAAAGACTGAAGAAAATGGCGTTGGCTGCCTCTTTTATACCCCTGTCGCACTGACGTCAGGGAGGAAGCGATGACAACCGATGCCGGACCAAGGCTTTGGGATTCGGCCGACTGCGGGACCGCCTGACGACAAGATAACCCAAGTGTGATGACTGCAGCAGTATAACACGATGAACATCTGCAATTTTATGAAAAACAGACAAAAAATCTGGACTTTCTGCAAAAATTTGTACTGTTGAGAGATATGGATGGGAGTCTTGAACCAACACCCATCAATCATTTTCATTTGTGTGCCAAAGCCATTACAGCAGTGTTTTGCAGAGAGGTGAGAAAAGCCTTAAATTTGACTGGTATGTTTGTTTATTTTATTTTACATTTGTTGACTGGGAGAGTCCACCTGGATTACAAGCCCATTTTCAGTGGAGGCCTGGGGAGAAGGGCTCCAAGAGAACAATTTTTTTTACAAAACAGTTTTAAGGACAGACTTTTAACATACAATTTCCATAGAAGAGACTTTGACATACATATTAACTAACATATAGGATACATTCGCTCTCTTCAATATAATACATTTTAGAAGATATTCCTAAGTTTAGGATTCCTGTGATAGTAATCTATCAGAGTAAAAGCAGAGAGACGTAGAATAAGGCTCTGAGAGAGCAGATGATGCTCGCTATAGTTGAGAAGGATAAAGTACAGTTTTGTACCTACCATAAATGTAGATGTTCGAGTGTTCACCCTGCTGCAGTCATTACACTTGGGTTATCCTGTCGTCAAGCGGGCCCGCAGTCAGACGGATTTCCAAAGTCCTGGTCCGATGTCGATTGCAGTCGCCTTATCCCTGACGTCAGTGCGCCACGGGTATATATATTGCAACCGACGCCATTTTCTTCAGTTTTTCTTGCCCCAGATGTCAGGTGCCCCCAAAAAAGTGATCCAAATCAGTACCAAATGGTGTGAACACTGTACAAACACAAAATCCCTTCAGCTATAAGCAAATACATCAGTAAGGCATAGCAGAGGATTAGCCAGTAGATCAGAGGGGTTGGAGGGAGGGTAACCTGGACTGCAGCAAGGTGAACACTCGAACATCTACATTTTTGGTAGGTACAAAACTGTACTATGTTCATCATGTTACCCTGCTGCAGTCATTACACTTGGGTTGAGTCCCAAAGCTAAGGTATGGTGGAGGCATCATAGAGGGTTAGTGGAGGCAATGAGGCCCTGCAAAACTGCAGTGGCGAAGCCTGCCCTGGACTTAGAATAAAGAGGTAAGTGATAGTGTTTGGTGAAGGTGTGCACTGCACTCCAAGTTGCAGCTTCTAAGATTTCCTTGGTAGGAACCCCCCTGAGAAAGGCTGTAGAGTTAGCTGTTGCCCTGGTAGAGTGGGATCTAATGGTAGGAGGAACTGGTTTCCCATGATGGGTGTAGCAGAATCGGATGCAATGGCCTATCCATTTAGAAATGGTTTGCTTGGATATGGCCTTCCCTTGAGAGGCTGTAGCATAGGAAACAAAGAGCTGGTCAGTTTTTCTGAAAGCCTGTTTTGTCCAAGTAGTAACGAAGTTGCCTGTGAATGTCCAAGGAATGCAGGAGTCTCTCACCTTTGTTCTGTGGATTGGGGTAGAAAGTGGGTAGGTGGATGGTTTGATTTAGAGCTACACTGGAAACCACCTTAGGCATGAAGGAAGGATTAGTTCGTAGAGAAACTGTCTTGATGAAAAATGAGGAAAGGTTCCACTGCCATAAGTGCCTGCAATTCTGAAACTCTCCGAGCAGAAGTTATTGCCAGGAGTAGGGCAGTCTTCCAAGATAGGAACTGAAGGTCTGCAGAAAAAGCTGGTTCAAAGGGAGGGAACGTTAGTTTTTCCAGAACAAAATTGAGGTCCCATGTTGGTGTAGGAGTTCTTCTAGGTGGTCTAATGTTTTTTGACCCTCTGAGGAACTGCCTTAGGAGAGGATTTGAAAATAAAGGTGGATTTGTGTCGTAGTGAGCTGAAATAGCTGAAGCATGGATTTTAATTGAGGAGAAGGAAAGTCCTTTATGCAACATCTCAGCTAAATACTGCAGAATGTGAGGCATATGAGGCTGAGTTGTGTCTTGGCCTTTAGCTTGGTTACCTTCTCCATTTGTCCGAATAAGCCTTCCTGATGCTTGGCCTCCTGGCTTCTAGAATAACATCCAGCACTGCTTGTGAAAGAGGGGCTGGTTGGATGCTTAATTGATTTGCCATGCAGCCAGGTTTAAGGTTTTGATCTGGCTGTGTAGAATCTGCTCGTCTTGCTGCGTGAGCAAATGAGGTATTTGAGGCAATATCCATGGTGGGCTGTGAGCCATATTCTTCAATAGCGGGTACCAGTGCTGGTGTGGCCAGTCTGGGGCTATGAAAATCATTCGAGGTTTCTCCTTTTTGACCTTCAAAAGAACCTTTGTGAGAAGAGGTAATGGAGGAAAGGCATAGGCTGTCAGGTTTTTCCAAATGAAGGAGAGAGCGTTCACTTTCCAAGCTTGATGGTGGAATGTCCTTGTACAAAATTTTGTCAGCTGGTAGTTTTGAGGACTGGCAAACAGGTCTATATGTGGTAGACCCCATCTTTGAGTTATCATTGTAAATATTTGTGGGTCTAGCTTCCACTCATGGGGATTTTTGATGTTTCTGCTTAGGTCGTCTGCCAATGTGTTTTTCTGTCCTGGCAGGAATTGAGCTTGTAACTGGACTTGGTAGGCCAAAGCTGTGTTCCATAAGATTATTGCTTGCCTGCAAAGAGGGTAGGAATGTGTGCCCCCTTGTTTGTTTATGTGCCACATTACCGTGGTGTTGTCCGTCTTTATTGCAAGTTGTCCAGGCTGTAGTAGTTCCTTGAAGGCTGTCAGAGCTTTCCGTACAGCTAGCATCTTTTTTTGGTTTATGTGCAGTTTTCTTTGTTCTGCAGTCCATAGGCCTTGAATGCAATGCCCTGCCATGTGTGCCCCCCAGGCATAGTCTGAAGCATCTGTTGTGATAGTTTTCCTGGGTGGGGGCAAGGTGAAAGGCTGACCCTTGTTGAGGTGACATGCCTGTGCCCACCATAGAAATTCCTGTTGAAGGCAGGGAATGAGAGATATCACTGTGTCCAAGCTGTGGCTGTGTTGAGACCATACGCTTTTTAGGTACCACTGTAATTTCCTCATATGCAGTTTTGCAAATGGTATTATCAGAATGCAAGATGCCATGAAGCCCAAAGCCTGCAGAATTTTTCTTGCAGTTAAGTGGGTCTTTGTTGCCATTGTTTTGAAATATTGAGTCAGTAGTAATTGCTTGTCTGGTGTAAGATAAGCCTTCCGGGCCGTTGTGTCCAAGCTGGCACCCAGGAATGTCATTTTTTGTGAGGGTACTAGTTTTGACTTCTTTTCGTTTACTGTGTACCCCAGACAATTCAGTAGTTGCTTCACAAAAGCCAGATGTTGTAAGAGAATGTCTTTTCTTTCTGCTTGAATGAGGCAGTCATCCAGGTATGGATATATTTGAATTCCTCTTTGTCTGCAGTATGCAATTACTGGTGCCAGGCATTTTGTGAATACTCTGGGCGCAGTAGATAAGCCAAAGGGCAGTGCAGAGAATTGATAATGGGTTGAACCTGCAATGAAACGGAGGTATCTTCTGCAACTTTGTCTGATAGGGACATGCAGCTATGCCTCCTTGAGGTCCAACGTTACCAGCCATGCTTCCTTGCCCAACATGGGAAGTAGCTGCTGCAGTGTTAGCATCTTGAATTTGGGAACTTGTAAGTAAGTGTTTAGAATTGAAAGGTCCAGAATCGGTCTCCAAGCATTTTCTTTTCTGGGTACTAGGAAGAGTCTTGAGTAAAATCCTTAGCCTTGCTCTTGAGTTGGTACCCTTTCAATGGCTCTCATGGCCATGAGAGCTGTAATTTGTCTTTGAGCCTCTGCCCTTTGATTTTGTGGCAGGTGTGGCATTCCTCTTTTTATTGGCAAGGTGTGAAAGTGGAATCTGTATCCTCGTAAAATTATGTCTAGTACCCATTTGTCCTTTGTGACCATGTGCCAGTTGTCTGCAAATAGTGCTAGCTTTCCCCCCAGGGGGGGCTGACAAAAGAGTTTTGTTTGGCCAGCTGAGGTGCAAGTCATTGAGTTTGTCTTCTGGTGGGTTGAGACCTGTCTTCTCCTCCCTTCTGGGTTGGAGTGCCCCATTGGCGAGGTTTATACTGTGGTTGTCCTCTGCCCCTTGGGCGCCTGTATTTACCCCTCTGAGACTTGTCAGTGGCTGGAAAGGACCAATTTTTTGTTGGCCAGTTTCTGCTGAAGTGAGGGGGTTGTACTTGTAGGAAATCTTTGACTGTCTGCATTGATTTTGCCTTATCTTCCATTTTCTTTAAAACTGCTTCTGCTTTAACACCAAAAAGAACATCCTGCTGTAAGGGAGCATCTAGTAGTTTTGCTTTAACAGGATCAGGCAGACTTCGTTCCTTTAACCAGGCATGCCTACATATAACTGATCCAGTGACATCTGCTCTGCAGGAGGCCTCTAAAGAATCAAACCCACATTGCAAGCTATGTTTCCCTACCTGCTCGGTGGCGTGCAACAAATCCTGTACTTCTTTCAATTCAGATTGTTGAGGGAGGGTGGTTATCTTTTGTTTTAACTGAGAGATCAGAAATTGCTGATACTTAAGCATATGAAATTGACAGTTTAGAGCTCTCATAGCTAAAGTGGCTGAGGTGTAAACCTTTTTCCCCCATCTGTCTAGTGCTCTTGAATCCCTTTCAGAAGGTACTGGATTTTTAGCCATGGATGCCTTAGCCCCCTTGGGACCCTGGGGGATAGTCTCTGGGTCAGCTACTGGGCTTTTGTAAAGAAATTTGTGGGAATCAGGTACGCTGTAGTATCTGTCAGGCTTGGCAGGAGCAGGCGGTAGAGAGTCAGGGTTGAAACTGGATCCTAAACAGACATCATCCACAATGTCCAAAACAGGAGGGATGGCTAGAGGTCTGTGTTGGGGGAGTAAAAGAAACTCTCTGAGCCTTTTCTTGGAATCACAGTAATCCTGACCTTCCCAGTGAAAATGTTCCCTCATAGTGTGTAAAGTTTCCCCAAAAGAGTAATCTTCTGGAGGGGAAGCTGAGGGAATAGAGTCCTCAGCATCAGAATCTTCATAAGGAGAGAAGGAATAGTCTTGGTCCTCAGAGGAATCCGAAGAAATAGACAGTTGATCACAGGAAGCAAATTCTTCCTCTAGTCTAGGCCTTTTGTCAGGAGGAGGCTGAGAACCCCTGATAAGAGAAATCAAATCTTCAGCCATCTTGAGCATCTGTTTCTTAGGCATAGGGCCTTGAACAGGAGACTGAAGTGAAGCCTTTTTCAGTTTGGAAGGAGTCTTCGACTTGGAAAACGTTTTGATTGTAAGAGTCGTCGGTCTGAAAACGCCTTCAGCAACCGATGGCGTTTCAGAAGCACCAACGTCCTTGGAAGGTAAATCGTCGGTAGGGCCTGAAGTAAAAGGCTGTGTCGGCCTAGTACATTCCGTCACAATATCTGTAGCGGTCTCGGTTTCTTAAACTGCGGTAGTCAGAGGCTGCGTTGGAGCCTCACTGATAACCGGAGACCGGATCAACCGAGGCCTCGGAATCGGGCTTAGGCCTGGGCTGTCGATCCTTATCCCTGCGCTTTTTGTGCACACTGGTAGACGGAAGCTCCGACGGCATGTTATAATTAAATTTTCTGCCAAAAAAGTGTTGTGCGAAATCAAATCGTCTTTTAATAGTACGCTTATTAAATCTAGCACAAAAACGACAAGAAGTGACGTCGTGATCAGGGCCTAGGCAAGGTATGCAATACGAATGAAAATCCTTATGAGGTATTTGCTTCCCACAAGAAATACAATTGTTAACTTTTTCTGATAACGGACCGAGGCATGAAAAGTTTTCCCAATGGGGTACTTAACTTTATAGAAGACTTCGGTCTGAAATTCGAATTCGAAAATCTCAGGAGTCGGCCGACCGGCACTTGCGAACTGCTTCTGCTTCGGGCACCGCGCGGCAAGAAAGACTGAAGAAAATGGCGCCGGTTGCAATATATATACCCCTGGCGCACTGACGTCAGGGATGAGGCGACTGCAACCGACGTCGGATCAAGACTTTGGAAATCCGGCCGACTTCGGGACCGCCTGACGACAGGATAACCCAAGTGTAATGATTGCAGCAAGGTAACACGATGAACATCAAACGGATTCACTATATGTCTTTGCCTGGTTTTAGTTGAGAAGGATACCAAATTGATTTACAAACCATCTTCTCCTGGTTTTAGTCGCTTATGGAGAGCTCAACATTGCTGGGGTAGTTTTCCCTAACTCCTGGAGAGATGGGATGAAAAGTAGATTAACAGTCCTAAGTGGATATAGTACTATGATTGGTTGGCTTAGCAGAGTTACTTAAGTTAGGCGAAGTGTTCTAATGAGACATTAGCCAGGGAGGATACAGGAGCACAGTTGATTATTCAAAAAGTGAGTTTTAACACGTTTCTTGAACTTTGAAGGGGATTTGTTGTCAGTTATGTGGGCAGGAAGGGAGTTCCAGGTTTTTGCTATACAGTGGCTGTAGACAGACTTACCAGCTCCAGGGTCATATTTGGTTACTTTGAGGAGGTTTGTGTGCTAGACCTCAAGGGCCTGGCAGTTGTATAGGGTTGCAAAAGATTTTGTAGGGCTGGGGTGTTTTCAGAGTTATGTATTATTTTGTGGGCTAGTGATAGTTGATCGAGTTGTAGTAGTAGTGGTAGTTCTAGCCAATTGAGTTTTTTTAGGCATTCACAGTGATGTGTTCTGATGGGACAGGTTGTAGCAAATTTGGCTATCTTATTATAACAAAATCAAAGTTTACCACAAAATCCAAGTAATGAAAGATTTCCACAGTTAAAGACCACCGACCAAAAAAAGTGTAGTGAATACTGTCTTTAATAGACATAACAAGGATGAAAAGGATGAAAAACCAAGGATATCAAGATCAACATCTTGATAAAGCCTGGTATTAACCAGGCGAAAGCGCTTGATTCAATTTTGATTGCTGTTTGGTTTTTCATCCTTGTTACGTCCATTAAAGACAGTATTCACTACACTTTTTTTGGTCGGTGGTCTTTAACTGTGGAAATCTTTCATTACTATCTTATTATAACAACTATCAGGTTTGTTTAGGTCAGATTTGTAAGCACGGGGGAGGCATAAAGTAGGGTGGATAGTAGGAGAGTCCTCGCTATTGTAGTTTTGGTGTGGTCAGTGAGGAATATTTTATTGCGATACAGTAGGCAAAGTTTTGTATGTACTGTTTTATGGTTCTAGAATTATGTAGGTCAAATCTAAGGTGATTATCTATTTCAACCCCTAACAGTTTGGTATGATTTGTGGGGGTGATTGTGGTCTTGTTAAAGGAGGAGATGAAGAAAGAATCAGTGGGAGGTGTGGCTCTGTGGGAGCTAAAGAGTACTAGCTTTGTTTTACTTGGGTTCAGAATGAGCCTTTGGTTTGTAATTCAAGTTTCTGCTAGTGAAAAGCATTCTTGAGTTAGGGAGTGAAGGATGTCCATTGATTTGGCTGCACATATTATGGTGGTATCATCTGCATATTGCACTATTGAGGCTTTAGGAATACTGTTTGGGAGCTGATTGGTGAAGAGGGTAAAAAGAAGTGGCCTCAGGATGGAGCCTTGGGGTACTCCTAGGGAGACCGGTAGGGAGGGGGAGAGTTGGTTTTGCCACATAACAGCTCGTTTCCTTCCCTCTAGGTAGTTTTTGAACCAGGAGATGGCAGGGGTGGTAAGGTTTAGAGTTGCTAGTGAAAGGAGGAGTTTATTTTGGTTAACCATAGTGAATGCTTTGGACAAGTCAAGAAGGGTGGCAGATACAAGGAGTCAATTGTTTCTGTGAGTGTTGACAATGTTGGTGAATTCTGTTAGTGCGGTGGAGGTGCTATGGAAGGATCTAAAGCCATGTTGTTGTGTTGCTTTTAGATTATTTTCTAGGAGATATTTCATTAGTTGCTTGTGTATTAACCTCTCTAAAAATTTTAGATAAAGGGGGTAGTATGGCTATAGGGCGGTAGTTACTGAGTTCCAGGGAGGTTCCCCCTTTATGCAGAGGGATGATGTGTGATATTTTCCATAGCTTGGGTCCTATACACTCGGAGATGATCCTGTTAATTAGGATGGAGACAGGATATGATATGGCTTCTGCAGCCAGGTGGAGGTATTCAGCGGGTAATTTACCTACAGCTAGAGACGTTGGTTTGAGCTTGCAGAGTAGTTTTCAATGGATTTGGTTGGTTCTGGGTGGAAGCTGAACTTGAGGCAATTGTTAGTTGGGGGTGTGGGGTGGATTTGCAGGGATGGGGATGTTGTCATAGGGTTGGTTGTTTGCAAGGGTCTGGATGGTTTCCGTAAAGTATTTATTAAATTGTGTGGGGATGTCTTCTTGGTTATCTATTTTTGGGGTTGGGGTAGTTTTACCTGGTTGTAGAATAGAGTTAATTGCTGCCCAGAATTTTTGTGGGTTGTTCCTGTGCTTATCCTGTAACTTTTGGTAGCAAGATGTTTTGTCTGTTTTGGTGAGTTTTTTGGCTTTGTTATGTAGTTCAACATATATCTGTTTGTTCAATTGGGATTTACTGTTTAGGTAGTTGGTCCAGGCCTTGTTTCTTTTTTTGAGGAAGGATTTTGTGTCTGGGGCTAACCAGGGGGCATATTTAATTTTAATTCTTGTTCTTCTGGAGGGGGAGTGATGATTAAGGGTGTTTAAGAAGGTAGTATTGAAATATAGTACAGCTTCATCAAGAGGCAGGTTTTTTAGGGGGGGTCCAGTTGCGCATTTTTAGGTCATTTATAAAGTTGAAGCAGTTAAAGTGTTTTTTGTTTCTAATTAGGCATGTAGATATTTAGGTCAGTTGTGGTGATTTTGATCTGAGTAAGAATGTGGCTTGGTAACTACTTGGGGTCTGGTAGACACCCTGCTAGGGATATCAGTGATGGGTGGGATACGAGTATCCAATCTAGAGTGGATTGATGTTTGGTTCTCTTGTCTGTTCTTGTGGGGGGAAGTGATGAGTTGGGTTATGTCATGTAGGTTAACATGAGAGAGTGGCTTATGACTGGAACAGTTTTGCCAGTCAGTATTAAGGTCTCCTAATACTAAGCTTTTCTGGGGGAGGGAGTTAGATATCCATTCTAGGAGTTTTCCTGTAATGAGGATACTGTTGCCTGGAGGGATGTAGCACCCTATGATGTTGATGTGTTTATTATCATTAAGTTTTAGTTTTGTTAGAGTGAGTTCAACTTTATGAGGTCTAGGGTTGTTATGCCTACTTTCTCAAGGACGAAGTGAGATTTATACACTATAGCAACATCCCCCTTTTTTTTACTTATTCTATCACTACGAATTATACTTTAACCTGGTGGAGTGATTTCATTGCTGTGGTTGCCTGGTTTTAAGCCAAGTCTCTGTTAGTATGACTATCTCAGGTTAATAAAAGGAGAGTAGTGCATGAAGGTCGTGGACTTTGTTTAGTATATTTCTGACATTTAAAATTAAAATGAGGAGCGTGGATTTGTCTCGGTGGAATAGGGTATCATTCAGGTTGAGGGTTGGGGCTCCTAGATTTTGTGGGCATGGGTTTGGGTGTATATCACCGCAGCTAATGAGTTGGGTTCGGAGGTAAAAATAGAGTTTGAGTAGTTTGTTTAGGGTCTTAAAGTTCTTTATAGTGGTTTGAGACTGGTAGTGTGATGGCTGTGATCTGTGTGCGTAGTGGTGAATAAAGAAGGTTTGGTAGTGATATGGGACTAGTTGAGTAAAAGAATGTGTTGTAATAATGTTAGTGGAAGTAGTTTTCCTTGGTATATGGATAAAATTAAGTTGTTTTTGGTGGTTGGTAATAGAAGTTAGCAGTGGGAGTGTGGATACACCTAGGAGCAATAGTAAGAGGTGTATGTATATGGGTTTGGGTAGTTTGGGCATGGTTTGGTTGGGTTTGGTCATGAGTGAGAGATCTGCTTGGGATGGGGTGGGTGTGGTAGATGATGAGAGGTGTTGTTTGTGATTTTAAGGTAGTTAGATGGAAGACTGTGCTTTACAGGATGTAGAATAGTGGAAGAGAAGGAAATGGGTACAGGGGTGGGGCATATTCAGTGACTGGTGGTTACCATGATGGGCGTGGCTAAGTTCAGTTGAAATGTAGCACTAGTGAGGGTGGGTGGGAATAGGAAGCAGGGAGGGGAGCGGAGTGAGCCCGAACGCAGCAGGGCTAACACTAACTTCAATTATATCAATGGGCTTACTTGTTTCTTTTCTTTGCACACCAAATGTATCTTTTCACTTGTTTCTGTTTACACCAAATGTGTCTGTTTGGCTGTATTGTACTAGTTTAATTTACTTACACTGATGCAGTCACACTGAAAAAGGTCTGGGGAAGCTTCCTCACCACAAGCAGGCCAAAAGATAACTTTCAAAAGGGCACCACTCAAGGAGACCCACTAATATAGACTAGGTAATGTGCATGGGGGAGGAGGGAGATACAAAATGGGGGAAGGTATAACCAGAAAAAGCAGGTAGAGATATGACCCGCCCCCTCACAGAAGACTGCAAAGAAAAGTAATCAGCATAAGAAGTGGAAGCCTTGGAGCTGTAATGTAAGTGTAAGCAAGGAAGAGGTAGAAGCAGGAAATTAGGAGTGCAAGTAGTTAGTTGAAGAAACACTACTTTAAGGCCTTGGTGTGCAAGTAATACAAAGGAAGGTAAATCTATCGGGGGGACAAAATACACCAATTAAATGGTACTTGCCTTACTTTACAGGTATTCAGTGTGGAGGCAGATCTATTTGGGACAAGATACAGCAAGTATATTGTTAAGTTATGCCACCCAGTGGCAATAGACAAAGCTATAGTTGCCTGGGGGGGGGGGGGGCTTGCAGGTGTGCATGCCAGCCAAAACAATGTTTAAAAAATAACTAGTAAAAGTAATAAATGTGCTGTAAATGAAAATGTAAATAACCAGTCACAATGTTTAAAACATAACTGTTAAGGACCACATCTGCTAATACCAAGAACTGTAAATATCCAGTCACCTATGCAAACTTGTCTGGTAGGTATCCTTATTAAAAAGTGTTATTCTTGGCTTGCAATAACTGTAGGGAGAAACCAGACTGTAGCAGTGGTTTTATCTGGCAATGTTGCAGTTGCTGGGGGGGGGGGACCCGAGCTGCGATGATGCAGGTAGACCAAGTGTGCTATGCGGACTTGTCTGGTAGGTATCCTTATTAAAAAGTGTTATTCTTGGCTTGCAATAACTGAAGGGAGAAACCATAGCAGATGTGCGGGTGTGGGTTGCTGTATTTGTGGAAGGTGGAGGTGTGCCTTTTTAAGTGTGGTGCGAATGTTATGCATTATGAAATGGAGAGATTAAGAGTAAAATTTTGCTCAGTGAAGTCCCTAGCAATTTCATCACTGCTTGATTCAGACATATACATTCCCTTGTGTTTGTCAGTACTATGTTTGAGTGCATTGTTTTGGAGTGTGGTATCACTGCTACAGATGCTGGTACTCTTTCAATACAAGTATATGCTTCTCCAGGAGTCTGTTGCTGAGAGGATGAGAAACACGCTACAAGTATACAACTAAGACAAACTACATAAAGCAATAGTAAGAAAGTACTAGGTCACATCAGAGGCTTGGGAGGTCATTGTTAAGAAACTGAGAACTGTTGTAAAATGTATTAAATACCATAAGTTCAGGTTATACTATAAGAGAATAACTATGTAAAGATAACTATGTCAGCAGTCAAAATGCATTACAAGTTGAATATTTTACTGTGCACATTTTAAAAAAATTATAGACTGGCCTAAACTCTGGACTGATGAGTTTGCTTTATTTTATTTTATTTATTTTTTTATCCTTGGGAAATGCTACTCAGAAGTGAAGAGACATAGAAGGGAACAGATTTAGTGGCACACCGGGCTATTTTTTATGTCTATTGTCATGCAAAGCGGACTAAATAGTTGAATCTAGCAAAGCTGGAAATGTGAGACTGTAGCCCACTGAAGGAGGGGAGATGGGAGGAGTAACCTGGCCAGGAACTGAAACTTGCAAAACTGCTCCTTGTGAAGTCTTTTTTATCTCAGCAATTTGTTGACACTTTTGCAAGTTTCTTTCAGTGAATGTGTAGTACATCAGCAGGAACAACATTTGTAAAACTCAGAGCATACCAGTCAATGACACATGAGCTGCAGACTCTCAAACTTGGCAGTTTTTTTCAGGTGTTCCATTCTAAGTGAATGGAAGTCTAGTCTGACAACAAATGGTAGGGCTATTTGTCCTCACAGTCTGCATTATGGGACAGATTTCGCTTTCCAAAGGAATCAGTATGTTTGCACCCATGAGGGCAGACAAGAGTAAAAACAAAATAAAATTAGGAATGAATACTTATTTTGCTGAAGGCAGCTTTGGGAGGTGTGGTAAATCATGGCAAGATAAAAAAATATATGTTTTCTTCATCATTTGCCCATAGTGGTCCTTTAATTACCACTGAAATTTCATGTGTAGCCTTGCTAAGGGTACCATGGGAATGGTGGAGACCATGGATCCCAGGAGCCTCAAACTCCCTGGCAGAAAGGGCTTGGAGATAAAGAATTCCCTGGAAATAAGAGGTGAGGGTCAGAACCTTGTCTGGAGGAAGACAGGCTGTCATTTGCCCTGTAAGAATCCTGCATCCTAAGAACACATAGTCCTGTGAGGGGGGTTACAGAAGATTTTTGAAGGTTTATGGTAAACCCCAGGCCTCTCAGTATGGAGACGGCATAGTCTAGGTGCTGTTGAACCATCTGTGGAGACGATGCCTGGATGAGGATATTGTCCAGCTAAGAGAAGAGTTGGATCCCCTGTGTTCTGGCGAAGGCAATGACTGGGGCTAGGCACTTTGTGAACACCCTTGGCGAAGTAGAGAGACCAAATGACAAAGTACAAAACTGAAAATGCATATAAGCCATGGAAAAACGAAGAAATTTCCTGGAGAAAGGATGGACTGGAATGTGCAGATAGGCATCCTTTATATTTAAGGACACCATATAGGCCTGAGAGAGGATCATGGGAAGGAGAGTTGGAAGAGTCTGTATCCAAAAGGAGGGGACCTTGAGGAAGGTATTTAGATGGGATAGGTCCAAGAAGGTCTCCAGGGATCTTCTTTCCTGAGGACCAGGAACATTCTGGAGTAAAATTATTTCCCTCCTAGATCTTGGGGTACCTCGTATTGTGCCTTGTAAGAGGAGGGCGTGCAGGACTGGAGGAAAGGAAGCCATTTAGTCTTGAGGGGGTTGAGGAATGCCTTTGAACATTGGTCTGGACTCCCACACCATGACATAACCCTGTTTTATGATTGAGAGAACCCAACAGTACTAGGTAATCTGTTTCCAAACACGGAAGGAGAAGGAGACACAGGTAGAGTGTGGTAGTTGGGCTCAAGGCCTCGTAATCACAGACTACCAGGTTTGGGCTGAAAGGGCTGCTTTTAAGGTGGAGTGGAGGGAGAAGATCTGGAATGGGTCTGCTTCCTGTAATCTTGCTTCCATTTGGAGGACGTGTGTCTAGAAGGCCTTCTCACAAAGGCAGTCCTAGCCGGATAGTTCTTCTGGAAGCGGGGAACCAGGGACACAAATATATGCCTGAGGTCCTGAAGTTCTTTGCCCTTTGCATGAAGGGCCTTAAAGAGTTCTGCAGCTGCAGAACTGAACAAGGCCTTGTTATACAAGGGTGCGCTAATTACTTCTGTTTTAATGTCATGTGGTAAAGGCTGTAGCCTAAGCCAGGAGTATCTCCTGATGTCAGACCCTGAGGTGGCAGCCCTTGCTGAAGCCTCCACTGCATCATAACTACACTTTATAGAATGTCTGGTAACTTGGCTGCAGGAATTCAATACGCTAGCAATCTTATTCTTGTTGGGGGAATCAGGTAAGTCACCAAATTAATTAATGGCATCTGTCAGTACGGCCAAGGAATATTTGGCCATATGAGTCAGATAGTTTATGGCTCTCACAGCTAAGGTGGCAGAGGTACAGAATTTTTGTCTAATCTTTCCATGATTCTGCTTTCCTTATCCGAGGGGATTAAGGAAGTAGAGGGAAGGAGTTTAGAAGTTTTATCTGCAGCCACAGAAATAGCTGATGGGTCTGCAGAAGAGGTCTTTAAGAGGAACTTGGCATCTTCAGGTGCTTTATAAAATATGTCAGGGCACTTTGGTGCAGGGGGTTGGGAATCTGGGGCTCCTTTAGTAGCCAGGAATGCATCCAAAAAGGCAGGATGGACATGGGGAATAGCAGACGAGTTAGGGGACTCCATTTGCAAGAGGTCATAATACCTCTTCTGGGTCTCAGAAACCTGACTACAGTCCCATTTAAATAAGTCCTTCACTTGTACAATTGTATCCCCAAAGGTAATGCCTTCCCCAAGGGAATCAGTTCCATTTGACTCCTCCTCTGGGGAAGCATACCCCAAAGGGGAGGCAATTTGAGAGGTGTAAGTGAGGGATTCATCCCCTAAAGCCTCCTTTTCCTCAGAAAAAAATGTCAGCCACGGCTTACTCTTGGGCATGGAGGCTGAAGGGGCCTGGGTAGGGCCAAGAAGGTGTTAAGTACGCCTTGGGTAAAAGGCCTGCCAGTCAGAGGTTTGGCCCAGCGACATGGTCTGACTAGGAGCAGTATTTTTTTTTTTTCATTTTGGGGGCATCTGATGCAGAGGTGTCTAAGATGCAATGGAGAGAAGGACCGGACATTGGGCGACACTCCACGACGTCTGAGAGAACATCTTAAAGGGCAAAGATTTGTGAAACCCCACGCGGGCCTTCATTGATAAGCCAAGGTTCCCCCCAGAGCCCAGGTCAGACGCCTACAACTCCTCCTGAGACGTGCTGGCAGCCTCTTTAATGGCTTCCCTTTGGGTACCCATCAGTGGAAGGTCTGCAGAGTCCGACTCAGACCTTCATCGGCTTTGAGAGGTAAGGTCAGGATAGAAGATGCAGTTGTAGCTTCAGGCCGAGGCTTCTTGGCCTTTTTTGTTGGTGGCTCCTCCGAAGTTCCTGATGTAGGGACGACATCTCTAGCTAAACATTCCAGATGCTGATTCTCCAAGTATAGTTTTAATGTGGCCAGACTGCTCCTAAGAGTCTTGGATACAAAGGCCTTACAGATCTTGCAAGTAGCATGACTGTGGTCTAGGTCTAGACAGAATAAGCAGAGCTCGTGAGTCCTTATGTGGAATTTGCCTTCCACACAGACACTTGCCCTGTCTACCTGACATTAACCTACAACACATTAGCAAGAAAGTAACAAAAATCCCTACGGGGTACTTACCTGAACTCAGACAAGCACAGTCATTTTTTCCAAGCGAGTGATGACCGAAGCTGGCAGTCACACAGGCGGCAGAAAAGTTCTGCGGTAGGTGCATGCTGACGTCTGCTTTACACCAGACGTCCATTTATGCCAGACGTATGCTGAATGATGCGGGCTGTAGCATGTACCTTCGCAGTAGCATTTATTTTTTGTAAAACGGTCAGATGTACGAGTCAACTGGGTGCATACTCCCTCATGTTATGAATACAGCAGCATATGACTAGAAAGACATCTTGTTAATACAGTTTGATTACTTTTATACAAACATATATTTGCCTGTGTCACAACCGATAATTCAATAAAGGTGTTAAAAAAAATCATGACCCAAGTAAAGAAAGCAGTGGAGCAGGCCTACACAGACAAGACTGCCACTTCTAACCAAACAGAATACCTCTGGACTTTTATGGGGAAAAAAGACAGGAAATTGGCACAAAGAGGATAAATAGGGTTGCAGTAATTGGTAGCAGGGAGGTCAACTGTGTAAAGAAAGTCTGACAGCCTGTGAAACTTTAGACTGCCAATTGCAAACTTGCAAGGTCAAACCTCCAGCTGTTTGCAAAGACCTAGTCGCTTTATGGGATTCCAACATCCTCACATACTTGTGGGAATTTGTCACACATTTATAACATGCTATGTTTCACAAAGATTAATGGTCTTTCAACTGGCATTACCTTCTAATAGTTGTACCTGAAGTCAGTATATTGCATCTATTTATTCATCTTCTGGTTCAAACACCCCAACAATCTTGCTTACCCCAAAACACCCTATATTCACCTATTTGAATATTCAGGGGCAAGTTCTATAACCCATCAATTCCCTTTAGGGTGACAGTCTGCCATCAGGAGTGGTACTGTCATCTTTACTGGGGATGAGGACTGTATACTTTTAACCACATCACCCCATTACAGATGCAACTTTCACATCATGTTTACATTAAGGGATATGCGCACATGCTGTTCCTGATTTGCAATGCTACAGCCACTAGTGCAACACAGGGCTCACTGCCCCATTTCTGGACCAACAGAGGCTCCATTCTCTGACATGAATGAGTCAGTATTATCCACTTTGTTCCCACCTCCTCAAGTCAGCTCCTCCTGTACCAGAGTTACTAGCTGTCTGGAGCAAAGTTAGGGCTTCCTCTCTCTGTGCCACATTCACATTGCTTGCAAACAGCTGAAACTAAAGTCACATACAACACAATTGTGAAACAAGTGTTTTACCTTCATTTCTCCCTCTTCCACTACTAGCTGCCAATTGGCATCCCCACCTACATCCTGTAAAGAGTAGGTAATGTGACTCTGGACCATCTCCTCCACCTGTTAAAAAAGAAAAGCAGATTAACCTAGACAGCCAATATTTTTCAGAATTTCAAGTACTGAAAACAGATTTGTGTTTTTCATTTAACATGGCAGCATTTTATTTTTAAACACGTACCAGGAGGAGCAGCTATGTTCTACATGTTTAATAAAATAAAATCCAATGCAAACAAATGAACACATGTACGAACAAAGTACAAACATGGATTCTGCTATTATGGATTAATACCAGTTATAAAAACACCAAATGCAACTATGTTCAAGTAAGAAACAAACATTTTAAATACAACACAATCAAATGTTAAGCTATTATGTTTAATACCTGTTGGAAGAGAACACCTTGTACAACTACATTCATGCAAGAGACAACAATATTTTAAATACAACAAAATCAAACAACCAGAAAGTGTATGGCACTAAAACTACATGAATATATTTAATTTATAATAAAAGGGAACATGTTTTGAAAATGTAAGCTTTTCCCCCCCAAAATAATCCAGAAATTTAAAGAGGGTCTAAAATGTATGCTGAATTTACAACAGTGACATTTTAACAAGTGAGAATGCAACAGAATAAACAATGAACTCATGGAAGACCCAAGTACAGCTTCACTATCTTAAGAGTTATTTCAATGCAAATCCCATAAATGAAGTCTCTGGAGGAAAATAGGTATGCTTTCCCCACCACGACTGCTCACCGTTAATGCTTACAAGGTCACTAGTCTTAATCCATGGCTCACGTCCCCCTTCCTTCATAAAACTACGCTGCCTGTACAGTGAGTGCATTATATTACCTCAAAACTAGGTCTTAAAACATTTTTCTTCAGAAAGACTGCTTAAATTAAAGAATAACCTTCCATGTGGTGTTGATCAACTTGCTAAATACCACTCTAGGAAGGTTATCATTTCAATAGGCATTCATAAACTGGCTTTCTACATGCAGTTTAGGCATCACCTAAAAAAGGTCTCCTCCAAACCTCATGAAAACCTTCTGCTGAGAGCACATTTCTTGTAATGCAGTACTCAAAGACCTTTTTCTGCATACTTACTCAGGAATTGCCATTTATGTTTTACCATAAATGTACAAATGATCTGTTCTATGTTTATACCCTAAAGGCATCTTTGAATATCATGCATGTAATTTGAATAATATATGGAGTGTGAAAGTAATTTTACTGTATTGTGTATTTTTGTACTCTTGCATGCCTTAGTTCATTCATTCCCATGGAGCTCTGGAGGTTTCTATTATGACTTCCAATGACTGCATCCTGAGCTTTTTGACAAAATCCAAGTTTTGTCCTCACATTTCAAATAAATGTTCATATCGCTGAAGCCATAAGGATTGCTAAAGAAACATAAATGTCAAACTGTTCAGCACAAAAATAAATCTTTACAGTGGTAATGTTCATTAGATTATAGGCCTTAAATTGGATTTTGCAAGTCATAATAAACAGTCAGTATTAATTATGTAATATTTTGTAAACCACTTACAATATTTCTGCAACCACTCAAGATACACATACTGCCAGCATGACTTTATTTGTTCATCTGTGAGCTTTCATATGAAGCTATGCAGTTCTTTTTGTATTGCTTGGCTGTTGGGATATTTAGAAGAAATATGAAAATTCTGACAACACAATTAGTATGCAAACAACAAATCATCTCCAACACCACTAGACAGAGGTCAAATATTAGTTCAGTTGAGTTGCCTATCTTGTACGCTTTAAGATGGAATCTTTCAATAGCTTGTATATAGTATGGCTTTGGAATTATTAATGCAAATATGAACAGGTTATATTAGACACCTAGAGACGTCATAATGATCTAACTACAAAAACACCCACTTGGCAGTAATGAGTTTTTTTATGCAGCTACAGAATTCTCTCTCCTAGGTTTCCAGTGAAAATGGATTCTGCCCAGACTTCCCTGATCAATAATAACTTATCAGCAAATCCCCTTAATAATTCCTAATTATTTTACTCATGCACTACTTAAGGTAATGCATACTGAGATGGCTAAATTCTGTCTGCCCTAATGGAAACTGGTTCTTTATGGTTGCATACAATACTCCTGATGAGGTTTCAATATCCAAATGAAAATGCCAGCCCCTGCAGCACAGAGAAATACACATTTATTTCCTATGATGAGTTCATGATGAAGGTTGGGGGAAGGCGTTTGGAAAAAAGCAGCCCAGTCCTGCTCACCATTCTTCGAAAGATGAGGTGATTTCACTTGTCAAGTTCCACTAAGCAAGACACAAGACACCAAAAAGGCTAGGACCAGTGATGTGGGATAGGTGCTACCAAGTTGATGGAGGCAGTTCTCAATGTGCGTGTGGTAGTGCAAAAGTACATAAGGAGTGCAACGGACGACCTTGCTGTGATACAGGTACTCAAATCAACCATTGGAAGGGGTGGTTAGGGCCCAATTAGAGGTGCCTTCAGACAGATTGGAGGGGGGGCATTGCTAGCCATTACAGAGCTTTAAAGCTGCAGGATGGGACTGATGCTATCACCCCCCCCCCCTTGGGGCCCACAGTCTGCTGGTTGGGATGATCTGTGGCTGGGAACTGGCAAGCCATTCAGTGAGCAACAACAAGCTACATGAAGGATGATGGTCTAGGAACAACTGCAGCAGAGCACCTTTCATTGCTGTTGGGATGACCGCTCCCACTAGTTGACTCAACTAAGTCAGAAGCTCTTTCTAAAATGAATCCTTGTTCTGGTTAAGGCATAACACCACCCTCCTGCAATGCTTACCTACTCTGAAGTCAACTGAAATGAATGCCTCCAATCTCATTATAGTTCTCAGTACAATGCTTCACCACGAAGCACTGTTTATGCTAATATAATTCGGTTTCACAGATGTTTTGCACTGCATGTCACCAATGACTCTAACCTCCTGTAAATTTTTTTTTATAAAGCATTGTTATATTTAATATATTTATTGAATTATCACTTAAGACATAGGAAAATGTATATTCATATAAAAGAAAAAACCTGTTAACGTCTACTGTTAAACATTATACGTCACATACATTCTTTTATACAATCAAGGAGCATTACATAAATTGGTCGACTGCGGTGGTAGTGCTGCAGTAGCATTGTCGCCTCATAGCAAGACGTTGTCCCGTTCGATTCTCAGCTAGAGCGTCTTCTGTGTATAGGCATACGTGAATGGGGCGTGCCTTCGTTGAAGGTTGTACGTCAGGGCTGGTAACCCGGTACGTAAAAATCCACTACCAATCATTAGCGGACCGGAGTTCCGCTGTGGCGACCCCTAACCGGGAAAAGCCGAAAGACACAAACAAATTACATAAATTGCTCATTGCCTGCCTTCCCTTAACTTAAACCTTACTCCTTCTACAAAACATTCTGTAAATAATGTTCCACAATTTCCTTTTTTTCTATGTAATTTGCCCATACTCTTTTCTAAAGATTCCACTTCGTGTTTTTATCTCTGTCACAACATTCACTACTTCAAATACAGTTGGTTTAAATTTTTAATTCCATTTCATAGTAATTGCATTTTAGGCAGCAAACAGAATTAAATGTAATACAGCCTTACTATGTCTATGCAATTCAGATAGTGGATCTCAAAAAAAAAAAATAGATATATCATTTTCTTAGTTACACCCATTTGCTCACACAATATTTCTGAAAAAGTACTCTGTAGAGATTTTTTAAAATCTACCAACTCATTACACACTCAAATTACCGTTCTTCCCCATCACATCTCCAACATTTGCCATCTACCAGAGGAAAAGTTCTTTGAAGTCTGCTGGGGTTATAAAAATACCTACGCAAACCCTTCCAAGCAAAAATCCTAAATCTTCTGGTCTATGTTGCATATTGGGAAGCCATACATATGTCATCCCTTTGTTTCCTTGTGAACTGCTTATCCAGTCTTTCTCTCCATTCTTTTCTAACCTCCTCTGGATGACTCCTATAGTTAGTGTACAATATTTTAAATAACCTAATTATTCCATTTTTAACAGCAGCTTCTGTTCTAGACTCAACTGAATCCTCTACCAGAGCAGGTATTTCACGATTCCCTGATTGCTTTCTCTTTGCCTATACTCTGATATCAATCCTTGACAGGGAAGATGGTCTGAAGCCTACAGTCCAAATGTTTTCTTTACCTTCTTCCCATTCTATTACCTTTCTCTTTAGGTATTTGCTCCCAATATCTTGGTTCTTTTGCCAGTTTTCTCCAGTGAATTCCAACTCCCCTTGCCTATTCTCTGCACCCACTAATTGCACTTATCCCTATGGTTAGAATCTTCATTCTCACGTTGGCTTAGTTCTTAAAATATTTCCTGCCACTTTATGAATATAATACTCCATATGGCTATTATTCCCCTTCAAGATCCACATCCAAAATCCCACTATTTTTTTGAACCTCTTCCTTGCTTCATCATCATCCTTCTCTGCTTTGAATTGTGGCTTTCTACTTATGTTACATATAGGAGCCTTAAAGGTTTAGCTCTAAAATATCCATCAAACCAGGCAATCCTAAATCACACAACAGTATTTGAAGAATCAACTTATCTTATTTGATCCTTGCCCTCCTTCCCTCTCAGATAAAATCCTTCAACTTTTTATTAATTACCACAACTTCTCCACTGGTTGATAAAAAAAATATGCCTGATCTGTACATAAAACGTAAGGGACTAAAAACAATTTCACTGCTTGCACTTTGCAATCCATACACACAAGCTTCTACTTCTCAGTTTTTGTATTATCTTTTCTTTAATCTCTTCCAACATATCTTTAGCTGCCACAACAGAGTCCTTTTTTTTTAACACACACAAATAATGGATTTATTGTGCCCCCATAAATATGGGTATTGCTGAACCAATGAATGTGAGGTCACACAGTTTACACAGCTATAGTCTTTGTTTTGACTTCATTAATTTAATATCTTGAAAAAACGTTAAACTTTTTCAGAATTCTCCACAACACTGATGTGCCCTTTTCTGGTTTTACTGGATACAAAATAATATTGTCTGCAAATAAACTCAACTTTTCTTGATTAGCATATCAATTATATTCTTGGAGTTTTGAGTCCCTTACTTTCTTTGTCAATGGCTTTAATATAATGCAAATAAACAAAGGGGAAAGAGGATACTCTGTCTGGTTACTCTGCTCAAACACAACTATTCCACTTTGATCCTTCATACACCCTCCTGATTAACTTTATTATAGCAACAAAAACTCAAATGTTTCCATTGCTCTGCTCAAACTCCCAGTTAAACCTGTCAAATGCTTTCTCTGCATCAAGACTCACCAACAGTAGCAGTATTTTCTTATATACTGCATCCCTCTGGATAATCACTGTTCTACTAGTGTTGCCAAATGTTTGCCTGCCCCCCACAAAAATACAATGGATCAAGTCTGGCAATACCTTTGCCATTCTTTTAGCTATTACTGATATAAACACTTTATGATCATAGTTTAAAATTGAAACTGGCCTATATGGGTTTCAACGGGTCTTGATCGTCTTTGGGTATTAGAGCCATCACAGCTTCTTCCAGGATGCTGCTGCTTCCCCTCCTTTTAAAATACTGTTAAAGTAAACTTTTCAGATCTTTATCAGTTTCTTTCCTCCTAGCTTCCAAACTTCCACAAAATACCATCTATTCCTGAAGACTTTCATGCAGATAGATTATACGTCACAATATGTCACCTTTTTCTCTTATCTCTTGCTATCTTAGCTGTTAATCTAGTGAGCCTCATTCTACTTCATCTACCTCTAACCTTGGCATACTCAAGTCTTCCATAAATATTTCCTATTGTGTTTTTTCTTGATTTCCACATTCCTCTGCTTTATACAGGTTTTAATACAATTTCCAGAACATCTCTAATACTTGTACAGGCTCTCTTTTTTTTTTGTTATAGGCTCCTTAAGTTTTTGCAACAGCGCTTTCTACTTTATGTTGCTGAAGTCGTCGTGCCAAGAGCTTTTGTGCTCTGGAGTTATCAAAAACAGCTACTTAACAGCAATATTTCTTTCTTGGTTGTTATTGGAGCATGATCTGAAATAGTTATTGGACATGTGTCAAAGCATTCAATTAAATGCACATGCTCCTGTGAAAATTTCTGTCCAGTCTAGCTCAGTTATTGTACTTTAGGGAATAATATGTAAATTCTCTTGGAGTTCCCACTACTGAATTCTCATCTAAATATTTTCAGAAATTTCATGATGAAACTACGCTCTTTTGTTATGTTTTACTTTCTAGGTCCCCCGGATGCTGCCACACTATTGCAAATCAATTTCCAGTCCCCACCTATAAGTAATATTCCCTGCTGAAGCTGTTTTCTCCCAAAATTTTCTTAAGCTCCATAACAGCAGTTAGGCGGAATATAAAGACATATATTTTCCCACTGATGAAAGCCTTTGGGCTGAAACCGGTCTGGGATTTATTATTTAATAAATCTCATGTGATAAATTTACGGCTTATTTGTGCATTTTTTTACACCGTTTGGGGCTGGCTACTTTTCCTTGCTCTGTATGTTTTTTTGCCTTGCACCGGTCGTACTTGCAGAGAATTTTGTTCTTGTGGAATATAAAGACATGCCAGCATAATCCTCCTCTCTTTCCAATAGCCCCTTCCTACCACAAATGTACCATCACAATCTTTTCCCTCTCTTTTATCACTATTGGAGCTCCTCTAGCAATTAGTATCAAGTATGACCTTTTTTCTTTGTTCTTGATGTTCTGCTGAACATCCATCCTGAAGCCCTTTCTTTACAAAAATCACATGCTTAGTTCTTTCCAAATGTGTCTTCTCCAACATTGCTATTTGCACTCTGCATTTCGTAATATAATTCAATATTCTTACTATTTTGTCTACACACGTGAGGTCAGTCACATTCCAAAACAATAAGTTTAGTGTAGCCATTATGACAAAAATTATTATTCTCACCTATTATACATAGTTTTTTTAATGTCTTTTTCCAGCTTGTGTATTATATGCACCCTCTGCTTGGCAGGTTGATTATACAGCTGTTTCTTATCAGCATTTGAACCAATCTCACATTTTAAATACCTCTTCTTTTAATGAAAACCCTCAAATAAAAACCCAGAACAACTGCATAACCCATTAAAATAAACACAAACTTGTATGCATATTCAAATAATGAAAGGTCAACCCTCCTAATAGAAAATGTCCTGCACCCACAGGCATTATTAACCTAAAATTAAGGTTATCCATGCTAAGACAAATTACAGCCTCTACTCCTACTTATACTTATTATCATATTTCTTGTTGTACCTTTATTCTCGTCCCACATGTGAAAAGCAATGTGCATGCTTTCAAAAGAAACTGCACTGGGTATCCTAAAGTCCTACTAAATCCATTAAAGTATTTCATTACCAGAAATGTTCTCTCTCTCTTATTCTCTCTTATTCATCTTCAACAATTTCAAGCTTAAATTTTTTACTGAACTATTTGCCCTTGTACTTTTTAATTTTATGTTTCTCTCATTGAACAATGTCCAGATCTCGATGTCCATGGAAAAAAATGTAGATCTTTCCTCAGCTGCAAAATTCTCAACAGACTCTGAAAAAAACTATTCATTATATGATGGTCTCATAAAAAAAACAAAAAAACACTTGCATTCACAAAAATGTCATTAGTGCATGCCAAAAGCATTAATCCAGACATTTCACCTATGCAAAAGTAAGAAAACATTTAAATCGTACATTTACTGTAATCAATGCACTTTTATACCGCACCCCACACTCCAACAGCCCAAGTTCACAACCTATTGACAAACATGCTTTTGTTAAGCCTTTCTTCTCTTCTCATATTTTAATGCCCATATTTCTTAAAATGAAAAAAGAAAAAAGTACCTGTTTTATCATTTATGTCAATAACTGAAAATGCCTTACTATATACCATGCAATTTTTATAATAAACTATTATATACATATACTGTTAAGAACAAACATTGTTTTACTTGGTTACTTCTCTCTTTGTCTCCCTTTTTTCCTTTTAGTCATCATCAAAACAATGATGGCTCTCCCCTTGTTGGACAAACTTTTGTATTTCCCCCTTAGCCTATTCTGCATCAAAAAATGAATGATCCTCTAGGAAGAAATATTCTGAAGACAAATGGACACAGTCGTTGGTTTCTCTCACCTGCTACTTGACTTTACCTGAATAATAATTTTCCACAAACACTCTACTATCTCCAGTTTTTAATATTTTGCCTTGTGCCACAGTTTTGTCAGGATCAACTCTTTCTGCTAGCATGTCTGCATCTTTAATAATACAGGCCATGGCAGTTTTCTCATGGCCAGGTTTGCAGCATAGAGATGATGTGCCCTCTGCCCTTTCAATCGACAAATCCCACAGTGGAATACCAGCCCAGTTACTTATTTGTGCTTTCATGAAATTAATACAGTCTGCTCCTTCCACTTTATCTGGTACAGCAGAAAATCTCACGTTTTCTCTGTATGTTTTGTCCTCTAACTCTACCATTTTTTGAAACCACTCTTCTTGAGCAGTCTCATACTTGGCCAGCCTTTTCTTCATTTCAACCTCTGATTTTTAAGTTCTACCAGTTCCCTCATACTCAGCCAGCCTTTCATTTCAACCTCTGATTTGTATGTTCTATCAGTTCATCTGAACAGCTGTTTAAAGCTTCTTACAATTTTTCCAGCCTTTTACTTCAGATGATATACTCCTTCAATGCTTTGTTTATTTTAATCAGCTCTGAGCACATTTGACTTATTTTTGTTTTGCTAAATTACTGGGAGTCCTCTCTTGTACCAAAGCTGGAGCCTGAATTGCTTTTTGCTGAACAGCAGCAGGATTCTTCCCAGTCAGTGTTTTCTTCTTTTCCTAGGATCCACAGTGAACGTACTAGCCAGTAACTGAATTTAAAAAAAAAAAAACTGGCAGAATTAGTGCCCTTACTATCAGTTTCTTTTTTCGCACTGGAAGAGCTAAAGTTAAGCTTTTCATTAGTGTACTGCCATTTTGGAAACTCTTAAGCTCCCACATTGCTAACCATCATACATTTGACAGATCCAATTGCATCCTGTTCACATTCAGAACTATATGCACATCTACGCCAATCCTGATGCGATGCTATGTGACAAGTACAAAAAATGTACTTATTAGAGTACATGACCAAAAAGACCCTTTACAGAGAGTAGAACAATTGTGAAAGGATACTAGAATAAAGTACCCATGTCTTTTCTAAAATCTTGAATTTCAATGCTTGAAGGAACATGGCCCCTTTGGCTCTAGGACAGTATCTTTGTACCTTGGTCTGGGTGTGTGCTTGGTGTACATAAGCACATCCCACTAGGCCTTAGTTCTTCACCCACACCCCACTCCCACACACACAAAGTGGATTCTACATGCAAGAATCTTCACCAGCTACAAAGATAAATTATAAACTTGTTTACTTAATAGAAATTCATGCTGCAGATTTAAAGTGTAGCTTTAATGAGAGGATACCAGGAAGATGAATATGGAAATACAATATCCACAGCAAAGAGTCTTCTTGAAGATCAACCAATATGGTTGCATATTACTATTATGGACCTTCTGCAGTGGGTGGAACATTTGGACAGAACCCTACGCAGTAACCCATAATAAACATCAAAACGGGGCAGAAGTCATCCAAACAGCACAAAGATTTGAGTCAAGACATGCTAAAGCACCAACCTTTACTAAACAAGTCATGAAGGTGTTCACAGGAAAGTGGGTGATCATGACATAGCTGCAAGCAATGGAAACATTTCTGAAGCAAGCAAAGGAAGCACCCATACTACCCAAAAATGTAATGACTTTCTGGTAATAAATACAATGTAATCATTAATCCATATGGTGCCTGTTTAGACATAACTACACTCTCTTTATTAAGAGCAACACACATTACAAAATTGTACATCTGCTTAAGTTCTTGAACTCTGCACAGTTACCACCACAGTTTGTGCCAAAAATTTACAGTGATGAAAATGGCTTCTGAACCTCTGGAAAATCTGGGGGAAGCAGAAGTACTGGTTAAGCAACAGCTTACACAATTTAGGAATGAAACCTGACATTAGGTGCAGTTCTAGGGAACAGCCAAATAAGGTTACTTGCACGTTACATTAAAAGCCTGAAACTTTATCTAAGCAGAAGAGACTATTAGAAAAAGTGGACTCTCCCAAGACATAAAATGTCAGATCCAATAAACAAGGCAGAATAAAGTAAAGATGTGACACAATGTTAACACAAATTTCAAAGTCGCATGGGGAAGGTGGCTTCTTCACTGGAGGCCAGGGATGAGTAATCCCTTTAAAAAAATGATTCACCAACGTACACAGAAATTGGGTTCTCCTTTTCATCAAACCAAGGAAAGTCAAAATAGACATAAACTGACTATGATGATGGAATAACAGAGGCCCAGACTGAAGATGCACGAAATATGACAGCTTAATCCAATGAGGAAGACGGAGACAGACAACTAAGGTGTGCAGGATTTATCTTGGAAGAAAAAGAGAAACATTTCCACTTTGCCTTAGAGGAGGCCCTTAGCAAAAGATTTCCAAGCTGCTACCAGTACTTTTGAAATCCTGATCAGCACTACCACAAAGACCCAAACTCTCATGTGAAGGCAGACTGTCATCTTTCCCAGTACTGAGCATCATATCATCCAGACCAAAATAATTTGCAGATATAAAACCTCAGAGGGACTGAAATGACAAGAATGAGATTTGCCCTTGCTACCTGAAATGTCATTATAATGCAATGCATAACTGTGAAGTGTGTTAAGAATTTTCTCTCCAAATTTATAAGAAATATGTCCACTTCCACTCCTCCCTAAGCTTTATGAAGAGTGCAAAACAGGGGCATATAATATTCTTCTAATCTACCAATATCAACTTCCTGAAAATCCAACTTCTTACAGACCAACTAATGTTTAAATAATAAAAAAAAATCTTTCACACACTTTTGCTATCTTTGGGTCTATTTGCCCAATGCACTCCCCATACAAGGAAACCATTTCTGTTACCCATTATAGCCAGGTCTTACATTGTCAGCCTTTAGAATAAGTTCTTAATCGAAAGTGTCCAAAAAATTCCAATTGTCCACCTAAAGCTGGTTTAATAGTTTTCAAAAAACAAGTGCTATCAACTAAAAAAAAATCTTGAGAAGAAGCCACAGCTCAGTGTTTCAGTATAGTTTGCTGGGCAATTTTCTACTACATTTCTGAGAATATCCCAGTGTTTACAGAAAGCCACCTAAGCAATGTGACTTTAGATACTTTCCTGCTCAATCTTCTGGACGTCTATGTGGCACAACACTCACCATCCTTTCAAACACCTTTCAATTTTTGCTAAGAGAAATGTTGAAATCCCAGAAAAGTAAAGATTTTTTTTCGGCAAGGGTCTCTCCAAGACAGTACCGTTTAAGAATGCCTTGCAGGTTTGTAAAGAAACCAATGAAGAATGATTCAGACCTTGATGAAAATTAGAATTTACCACTAAATGTGTCTCAATGGTCAAGTAATGCAGTGCAGAGATAAAATATGCAATACATATTCCAAAAAGCACTGACTGCACCTGAACAAAATGTCCCATACTTTTAAAGTTGATCAAGGAAAACCTTATCCATTTAGAAAGCTTCTGGACAGAGGTTAAAATCATGGACTGCTTCTCAGTGGGTATGTAAGATCCCTGGCCTGCAATGAAACTGAAGAAATCAAGTGGTTAGGTGAAGGGAATGAAGTCCTAGAAGAAGACTATGGAAGGGTGCATTTGTGAGATATACAAAGTTTTGCAACTGGGTGTACAAGCTAAACGACTATATGGTGCTTGACCTAGACCTGGCAGCAGTCCAGCGTTTGATTTCTACAGTCACCATTTGTCGACAGTGTGACTTTGAGCAAGTCACTTAAGACTTATTCTGGGCCACCCATGAAAAATGACTATGTCAAGATTAAGTTACAGTACAGTACCGTACTTCATTCTAAAGACATGCTTCTGGAGCAGTTCTCCCCGGGCCTCCGCTGAAAACAGGATCTGTGGAACCTAGTCGGACTTTCCCGGTCAACAAATGTTAAATAAATAAAATAAAATAAAATTACAGAGGCAAATTTTTTTTTTATTCTCAGCCCTGTAGAATGTTTCTGGGCAGAAGTTAAACTTTGAAACACTCTTTGCAGGTATATGGCATACCTGGCCATCAATGGAAATGGAGAAACCAAGCAGTTGATCAAAGGGATTGAAAGTCTAGGTCAAGCTTGTGGATAGCTACATTACGAGATTCCTGAATGGTTTCAGGTGGAGAGGCTTTTCTAAGAGGCGAGGGCAAAGGAGGAACTACAAAATAAGGGAAATTAAAAAAAAATATGGAAGAATCAGGGGCTATTCCTGAACCAGAGCATCCCTAGATTTTTGTCTCTGTGGAGGGATTAGGGAGAAAGAGCTGCTGCACTTGGTGTACGTCAGGGAGACGAAGATATTATGGCAAAGCTTGCCACAGTAGTGAAAGAATTTGCCAGTGAAAAACTTAATGACCACTTCTGTGCCATCAGTAAGCAATGACTGAGCCTGTCTGCAAAAGAATGGACTTGTCTGGGAATATGTTTTGCCGTGAGGAAGCACCGAGTCAAGATCACCCATTACCACAACTTTATAACCTCGTGATGCAGGGTGCGAGAGTAAGTGCACCTTGCTTGTCAACATACCATACTACTGCCATATTGTCTGCATGATGGTAAGTCCAGCTAGAGGGAGATGGACCTGGAAAGCCCGCAATGCCAGAGAGACTGCTCACAATTCCATCATGCCCATCTGGAATTCATGAACTTTCTGAAACCACTGTGGTCTAAAAGAGGTTCACAGGTAAATACTGGGCTAGCTGCCCTGGGGGCCATCTTAAATCCTGGGGTAAATTTTCCGTTTCCCATCCATAGATCCAAGCTGCGCTTGAATATGGTCAGGGATGAACTTTGTTTTATGTGAATAGGGACTCTGCTACAGAGCACTAGAATCCTCTGCAATATACACCTGTCCCTTAAACCATTCTACTGATGTTATAGAAGAGGTCTAGATCTTTAGACAGAGTATTTCTGATGCCATTTGACTTGCTAATGTACAGTAAATCCATCAGTATTGGGTCGAGGGATGTTCACATCATTCACAAATACTGCATTTCTCATTCAAATTATCAACTCCAAACTCTAAAGAATCAAAATATACAAGCACTTCTCAAGTATAGGAATCTCCTGGGAACAACTCTAAGCAATCTTTTAACCCAGAATATTTGTCCATGTCACCAATAACCACAACTGACTACAAGCACCTAAAATACAAAAAAGAAAAAAAAAAAAAAAAAAAAAAAGAAGAGGCACAAACTTTAAAGTAATCTGAACTCTTAGATTTGGGTTTTGTAGCTGAATGAACTGGAAAACACACTCCAGCAATATGACTGTAATCCAAAATGTGAACCAAAGCACATGGAAAAAGAAAAAGGCTTTTTTTTCCCAAAACCAAAAAAAGGTTCCGAGTATGGGTTGGAAACC
>NC_056730.1:468278937-468461437 GCF_019279795.1 Protopterus annectens
ATGCAAAAAATATCGTCAATAAATCTTTTATAAACATGAATCATATGACAATTGTTTAAAGTGTGTAAGTTTTCCATTTCCCAAGCACTTAATACAATGTTAGCAAATGCAGGTGCTAGTTTCGAACCCATGGCTATGCCCTTAATTTGTTTATAAATCTGCCCATTGAAAAAAAAGAAATTGTTATCTAAAAGTGAGGTCATTGTTCCCCTGTACTCTTCACTTATCAGACCAATGATCGAGTACAATGCCCCATTCGGGATGTATCTCACCCGACATCTGCAGCAATTGGAGAGACCCCAAAAGTTCCTCACCAAAAGGATAAAGGGATTCCAAAATCTGTCATATGCTGCCAGATTGAAGAAACTCCAGCTCTATTCAGTCGCATACCGTCTGCTCAGAGGTGACATGTGCCTGACATACAAGGCCATGTCCAACCCGGAATTAATGGACATGCTCCACCTCAAAAAATCCAAATCCACCAAAACCACTAGAGCAAGCGACTTAAACCTCAGCACGGATATGAATAGGACGTGCTGGAGGGATAGATTTATCACTCAGAGACTCCCTATGCTGTGGAATAAAATCCCGGTCCATGTGAGGCAGAGCACCTCGCTGGCTCTGTTCAAGAGAAATCTTGACCTGTGGATGGGAGATCGTAGGTTTACCCCTGGAATCATCTCTGTGTCACTGCTGGACAGAGGCACAACAAACTAATGGGCACAGTATTTTTTCATATAAGGGGTGGCATAAGCCACAAAAATTTGGGCTAGGCTTATAAATGCCTTAGGGCAGATAGCCTAGTATAAACCTATGAACCTAAAACAATTTTAACTAGTGTGTATAAAGTTTTGATTTCAGTGGAAGAAAAAGAAGTATACTTGGTAAGAAACGATCTGAATAAATGTAAACCTTCCTTATGGGGAATATTATTGTAAAGCCCCTCAACGTCAAGGGTAACTAAAATGCAATCAGATAAACCATTTTTGTTCTGAAACAATACATCTAAAAAAGCCCAAGAATCTCTTAGGTAAAAATTAGTTTTTTGTACTAACGGATTAAGAATGCTGTCTAAATAATCAGCAATTTTCTGTTTTGGTCTTTCTATCTGAACTAAACCCTTATATTAACAAGATTAATAAACCAAGAGAGATTGAGACACTTCATAAGAAGAGGAGTAATACTAAGAAGAATAGGGTAGTAATTCCATTTACGAATAATAATAAGATGATAACGGATGTTATCAAGAAGAATTGGGGCATCCTAATATCTAATGAAGGAATTGTAAACTGGTAGGTCAGCAGCAGAGTTTTAGTTATAAAAACACTAAGTGTCTAAAAAGACTGGTATGTTATGAACGTAATGAAACCAATAGATCTCTCCACTAAGAAAGGCACCTTTCCCTGTTATAATTGTAATCAATGTCAATATATCTTGAGCACAAATGTATTTGAACATCCAGATACTCACATCAGGTATGAATTTGATTTTTATACTAGTTGTACCTCTAGAAATGTAGTACATTTAGAGATTTGTCAAAAATGTGGAGATTTCTATGTAGGTAAAACTAATAGGATGTTAAGGGAAAGGATCAGGGAGCATATCTATGCTATAAGCAGGGAGAATGAAACCAATGCCATAGCTAGACATGTACTCCAAAGAGATACCACACACAGGTTTAAGTTTTTGGTCCTAGACCTACTACTGAGAGACTGGGAAATGTTAATAATTTCACCGAGAAGGAAGAAAATAGGTGGATAATTAAATTACAAGCTGACAATGGGCAAGGTTTGAATGACAGGGTCTCCCTGAAACCTTTCCTTAAGGATAGGCCTTTAAGACACTGATATATATTATTTTTATATGTATACTTCCACGTGTTGATTTATAGCTATCACTCATATGTTTTTTAATATTATCCTTATTTATATATATAGATATACTTATTTATATACATATATATACATTTTTAAATACATATTTATATTCCTTACACTTGCATATATACATGTATATACCTTTTTTAGGTTTTTCAGGTATGTTTTCATGTTAGTTTTTAAATGTTTAGAAAAATTTTCAGATGTAATTTGTAATTTGTATTAATTAATCTAATGATTTTATTGGTCCACATGAATAATGAATGAGAGGTCAAGGACTATTTAATGAATGTTTTATGAATATGTTTTTAAAGTCTGAAGAAGCGTCATATTGGACATGAAAGCGCTTACTGACAATAAAGATTTTGTGGTTTGCCTAAAGGTTTGCTTCGATTGTCGTGGTGTGCCTTTCATTCTATTTTTTGACATATGAAAAGGAGACCATTAACTAATCACTCCGGATGTCCACACCCCACCACCACCCCCAACTAAGGAAACCACAGTAAAAAAAAAACTTTTCAAAAGCAAACTTCACCTTACTTAAGACAGAGGTGGTGTTTCACAGCCCCCACGCTAAAGGATAACGCTGCCCAAGATGCAGAAACCTTTACAAATGCACTCTATGAGCACCTACAAGGATGCATGGATCGTGCCATCCCCAGCAAAACCAAGACTCACTCCTTTAAGAGAAGGAAACCAGTTTGGTGGACCCCTGCAATAAACAGGCTATACAATAGAAGGAGGAAACTAGTTCAGAAAAAAAGCAAATCCCAAGAAGGAAAGACATCCCTGATCAGTATCGGTAAGAAACTGAGGTCCCCTCATGAAATCATCCAAGGCTAACTTCGAAAGAAAAATAACCAAGGATTCAAAAGATAACCACAAAGCCTTCTTTAGCTATGTTAAGTATCTAAGTGGCAACTCGCAGATACGCACTGAACTAGTGCAAAATAGCACAAAATATACTGAACCTACTGATACTGCCAACATCCTGGCAGATAGATTCAGTGCAAACTTCACCCCCCTCTCACCTCCAAAAGGGCCCACAATAATACCGGAAAAGTGTAGTGTCCCAAAAATCGCAGACGCACAGGTGAAAACAGTCCTTTCAAAAGCCAAAAACACAGCGTCAATGGAACCAGATGGTGTCCCAGGCTGCATCTTGCATGAACTACAGAACGAACTAACCCCCCATCTAAACAGGCTGTTCAACCTCATCCTCTCCACAGGCTACGTGTCCATAGAATGCTGCACAGCAACGGTTATTCCTTTCCACAAAGGAGGGGCCACAACTGACCCTGGTAACTATCACCCCATAAGCCTGACTAGCATGGGTCTGCAAGGCTATGGAGCACATCATCATGAAACTGATTAACAAAGACCCTGGGAACCTCCAAACACTTGACCCGACCCAGTTCGGCTTTAAGGGCAGATCATGCCTACTAAACCTGGTTGACTTCTTCGAGACAGTCACCAAGGCCATAGACTAGGGAAAGGTGGTTCACACAGCCCTACCTTGACCTCACCAAGGCTTTTGACACCATTCCCCACTTGGGTATTACAGAAAAACTCACCAGCCTGAACATAAACCCCTACGTCACGAGATGGGTTGCCAACTGGCTTACAGACAGAACTCACACGGTAAGAACAGTGGGCTCCAGGTCCAACTCTAAACCAGTCACAAGTGGTGTCCTGCAAGGCTCAGACCTGGGACCCCTACTGTTTGGCATATACTTCTCAGAAGTACAGGCAAACACAGGAGGACTATGGCTAACCAAGTTTGCTGATGACTGCAAACTGTGAGCCATAATTGACTCTCCGGCTGACACGGACATCCTCCAAAAGGCCCTTACTGAGACAGACACCTGGTGTCAAAGTCATGGCCTCAAGCTAAATGCCAAAAAATGCATAGTCATCCCATTTGGGAAAAACAAAACACCCACAAATTACCACATAGGTAGCAGCCCCCTTAATACAGAAGAGATAGTAAGAGATCTGGGGATCCGGGTAGATAGTAATCTCTCCTTTGACAATCATATTGCCAAAGTAGTTAGGAAATACTTCTATGTGGCCCATCTAATTACTAAAGGGTTTGCATCTGGAAGTAAAGTGGTTATAGTGCCCTCAACTCGTCTATCATCAGACCCATCATAGAGTACAATGCCCCATTTGGGATGTACCTCACAAGACACTTTCAACAGCTGGAAAGACCACAAAAGTACCTCACCAAGAGGATTACTGGTCTCAAACATATGCCCGATGCAACCCAACTGAAAAAAAACCCAGCTCTACTCAGTGGCATCTCGCTTACTCAGAGGTGATCTCTGCCTGACTTACAAAGCCATGTCCAACTCAGAATTGCTGGACATGCTCCACCTAAAGAAATCCCAGTCACTGCGAGCCACACGCTCTAATGAGCTAAACCTCGCCACAACATTAAATAGAACATGCTGGAGGGATAGATTCATGTCACTGAGACTCCCCATGCTTTGGGACAAAATTCCAAATTACATCAGACAGAGCCCCTCATTAACACTATTCAAGAGAAACCTTGACGAGTGGATGGGTAACAGAAAATACACCCCTGGGATCACTTCATTGGGTCTGCCTGACAGAGGATCAGTTAATTAATCAATGAGGCAGCGAAAGCCGACACACTCTGGCTAGGCTTATAAATGCCTTCAGACAGATGGCCTAGTACCTACCTATGAACCTATATGAAGACAGAAAATGGAGGACAGATGCAGGCTTGCTTGCATAGACTTGAAGTGAGAAGAGTTGCAGAATCTGTGGTAGAAAAATACTTTTTTTAAATATCTATAAAAACAAAATCTACCATGTTCAAAAGAATCTGCAAGTTGAAAAGATAAAAAAAATCCCCTTATGTGAGAAGGCTTGATAATGAGAAATTTGAAAAGGATATGAAGCACTGAGACAAGTTAGACAGCTGAAAACAAGTAATGAGACTTAAGGGACCAAACAAAGAATTTAAATAAGATGCAGATGTATTGCATAATATTCTGTCAGAACATACTTTTGAATTGCAAATGTTAAGTGTATTTGAAGGTACCGTTGTATGAACACTGTCAACCCCCTCCATTTTGAATTACCACCACATTGGCAGAAGGCTTGGAAGGGGTTTTATGAACAAATGATCATCTGTTTGCCTGGATACAGACACAGGAACAGCATTTTTATTTTACAACATGGTAACTGGGTAGCTGGAGTTGATCCTATGACTCTTTTCAGCCATGCCAGGTTTACATACTACAGGAGTTATGCTTCACGTTAACCACTACTGGAGCATTACAGATAGTACATATACAGAAACAGATAATACACAGATGGTGGGAGCATAAAACATACATGATTGACAATGTCAACAAGGACCATTAATAAATAATGGAAAACAGTAGCAAGTTTCACAATACAGACAATATGTGAAAGATATGTGCTTTAACCTACATCAAGAAAACACATTTAGGATCATAGGATCACAGGAAATCACTAGGCTAATAGAACTGAGGCCCTTACAAGCTTAGCCAACTTTTCCCTCTTGTATTGATGCTATCAGCAGACCTAACATCATCTGCTGCCTCTGTCCAGAAGGGATGCAGCTGAAACACCAGGGGTGAATATGTGGTTTCCCATCCAATCATTCAGATTATGCTTATAAAGGGTTAATGATGGGCTCTGTTTCACTAGGATTGGCATCTTATTCCAGAGTAGGGGAAGCCTTTGTGAGATGAACCTGTCTTCGCAAGCAGGTTCTGTTGACAGCGCTCTTCATGTTGAGGTCAGCGGAGCAGGTACAATGAGTACCATTTGACTTGGTAATGTGTAGCATTTCCATCAGGGCACGATATGAGGTTGCCGTATAAGCAAGGCAGAGATCATCCCTGAGTAGTCTGTATGATACAGAGTACAGAGACAGGGATTTTTAGTATTTCAGCATAAGGCAAGTGTTGGACGCCTTGAATTTTCTTTGCAAGGTACCTCTGAGGTCTCTCCAATTGCTGGAGATGCCTAGCAGGGTATATAGCAAAGTAGACATTATACTCTATTATTTGTCTGATAAGGGAAGAGTACAGGAGGATTATAATCTTTTTCCTAGAGGCAATGCCCTTAATAAGATGGGAAAAGTACAGTTGTGTACCTACCATAAATGTAGATGTTCGAGTGTGTTCACTGTTGCAGTCATTACACTTAGGTTATCCTGCTGGCAGGCTACCTGCAGTCGGCCTGAATTCCAAAGTCCTGGTCCGGCGTTGGTTGCTGCCGCCTCTTCCCTGACGTCAGTGCGCAAGGGATATACAAGATGCAGCAGACGCCATTTTCTTCAGTTTTTCTTGTCCCACATGTCAGGTGGCCCCAAGAAGGTAGGCAATACAAATTGCTTATAAACACATACAGAAAAATAAAAACAATACCTTCATCTACAAGCAAATACACCACATAGGTTGTATAGGATACACAAGTATAGATAAGTCCCAACAAAGAAAGGGGGATGGAGGGTGGGTAACCTGGACTGCAACAGTGAATATACTCTAACATCTACCTTTATGGTAGGTACACAACTGTACTATGTTCATCGTGTTTCACTGTTGCAGTCACTACACGGGTTGAATCCCAAAGCTAAGGTAGGGCGGCTGGGTCTAAATAGGATTAGGAGTGGCTATGAGGCCCTGCAGAACTGCAGTGGCAAAGCCTGCTCTGGCTTTAGAGTAAAGAGGTAAGTGATAATGCTTGGTAAAAGTGTACACTGAACTCCAAGTTACAGCTTCCAAAATTTCCTTGGTTGGTACTCCTCTGAGAAAGGCTGCTAAAGTGGCTGCTGCCCTGGTAGAATGTGGTCTAATATTCTTAGGCACTGACTTGCCATACTGTGCATAGCAGAAACTAATACAGTGTCCTATCCATTTTGCAATAGTCTGCTTTGAGATAGCCTTTCCTTGTGATCCTGCAGCATATGCTACAAACAGTTGCTCAGTTTTTCTGAAAGCTTTTGTTTTGTCCAAGTAGAAGCGTAGCTGCCTGTTTATGTCCAAAGAGTGCAGAAGTCTCTCCCCTTTATTCTGGGGATTTGGATAAAATGTTGGCAAATGAATGGTTTGGTTAAGAGCCACACTGGATACTACCTTTGGCATAAATGTTGGGTTTGTCCTTAGAGAAAAGCCTCTCTGGATGAAAAATGATAAAAGGTTCCACTGCCATTAATGCTTGTAACTCTGAGACTCTTCTTGCTGAAGTTACTGCTAGGAGCAGAGCAGTTTTCCATGATAAGAAATTTATATCAGCTGTATTGGCTGGCTCAAAAGGAGGCAGTGTGAGCTTTTTTAAGACAAAGGTGAGGTCCCATGTAGGTATCGGTGCTCTCCTTGGGGGTCTTATGCTTTTTGCCCCTCTGAGGTACTGTCTTAGCAGTGGATGAGAGAAAATAGGAGGTTCCGTATTGTAATGAGCTGAAATGGCATAGGCATGGATCTTAATTGATGAGAAGGAGAGGCCTTTGTCCAGCATCTCAGTTAGGTATTGCAAAATCTGAGGAATATTTGGAACAAGTGGCTCAAGTCCTTGTGCCTGGTTCCAAGCACAGAATCTCTTCCATTTTTCTGCATAAGACTTCCTGGTGCTGGGCCTCCTGGCTTCCAAAATGACATCCATAACAGCTTTAGAGAGAGGTGTGTTCTGAGTGGCTATATTATCTGCCATGCAGCCAGATTTAAGATTCTGAGTTGGCTGTGCAGGATCTGATTGTTTTGTTGAGTTAGAAGATGAGGAATTTGAGGTAAAGTCCAGGCTGGGCCTTGAGACAAGCACTTTAGGATTGGGTACCAGTGCTGGCGTGGCCAGTCTGGGTCAATCAGAATCATTTTTGGCTTCTCTTGTCTGACTTTTAGGAGCACCTTGGGAAGGAGAGGCAGTGGTGGAAAGGCATAAACTGTTAGGGTTTTCCAGCTGAATGATAGAGCATCCACTTTCCATGCTTGTAAGTGATAAGTCCTTGTGCAGAATCTCTGTAGTTGGTAGTTGTGAGGGGAGGCAAAAAGATCTATGTCTGGGCATCCCCATTTCTTTGTTATCATGCTGAAGACCTGTGGATTTAGTTTCCACTCATGAGGGTCCTGAGGTTTCTGCTTAGTTCGTCTGCCAGAGAATTTTTTTTCCTGGCAGGAATTGTGCCTGTAGATGTATTTGATAGGTCAGTGCTGTGTTCCACAAAGGCATGGCTTACCTGCAGAGGGGGTAGGAATGTGTGCCCCCTTGTTTGTTTATGCACCACATAACTGTAATATTGTCCGTCTTTAGTAATAGTTGTCCTGGATGTAGTAGATCCTTGAAGGCTGTCAGGGCATTCTGTACAGCTAGCATCTTTTTTTGATTGATGTGAAGATGCATTTGGTCCGCAGGCCACGTGCCCTGAATACATTTACTTGCCATGTGTGCCCCCCAGGCATAATCCGATGCATCTGTTGTTAGTGTCTGCCTGGCTGTGGGTAAAGTAAAAGGCTGTCCCTTGTTGTGGTGACAGGCCAGTGCCCACCATCGAAACTCCTGTTGCAGGCAGGGAATAAGAGTTATTACTGTTTCCAGGCTGTGACAATGTTGAGTCCAAACACTTTTTAGATACCATTGTAACTTCCTCATAAGCAGTCTTGCATATGGAATTAGCAGGATGCCATGAAGCCCAAAGCCTGCAGAATTTTGCTTGCAGGTAGCTGTGTCTTTGTTGCCATCATTTGAAAGTAATGAGTCAGTTGCCTTTGCTTGTCTGGCGTGAGATAAGCCATCTGGGCAGTTGTATTTAAGCTTGCACCCAGGAATATTATCTCTTGAGAGGGCACTAGTTTTGATTTCTTTTCGTTTACTGTGTACCCTAGGCAAATTAATAATCTTTTTACAAACGCCAGATGCTTTAGTAGAATGTCCTTGCTCTCTGTTTGAAAAAGGCAGTCGTCCAAGTAGGGATATATCTGAATTCCTTTTTGTCTGCAAAATGCAATTAATTACTGGTGCCAGGCATTTTGTGAAGACCCTTGGCGCAGTAGATAAGCCAAAGGGCAGTACAGAGAATTGGTAATGCATTGAGCCAGCTATGAATCTGAGGTATTTTCTGCAAGAGTATCTGATTGGGACATGCCTCTGAGGTCCAAAGTAACTAGCCAAGCCTTCTTGCCCAGCATGAGTAGAAGTTGCTGCAGTGTCAACATTTTGAATTTTGGGACATCCAGGAAAGTATTTAGAATTGACAAGTCCAGTATTGGTCTCCAGGCTTTGTCCTTTCTGGGTAACAAGAAAAGTCTTGAGTAAAATCCTTGCCCCTGTTCTTGCTGTGGTACTTTTTGAATAGCTCTCATGTCCATGAGAGCATACATTTGTTTTTGTGCCTCTGCCCATTGATTTTGTGGCATGTCTGGCATACCTTTTGACCTTGGTAGGGTGTGAAAGTGGAAACTGTAACCAAGAGAAACAATATTCAGTACCCATTTGTCCTGGGTGATTATGTGCCAATTTTGCGAGAAAAGTGCTAGTTTTCCCCCTAAGGGTGCTGCCAAAAGGTAAGTGCTTGGCATTTGTAGAGGGAAGTCATTGGGACTGTTTCCTATAAGGTTGTGATTTGTCTTCTCCGCCTTTGGGGGCTGAAGCACCCCATTGTTTTGGTCTGTATGAGCCTTGGGGCTGAGATCTGCCTCTTGGGCATCTGTATCTGCCTCTTTGTGGCCTGTCTGACACTGGAAAGGACCAATTTTTAGAAGGCCATTTCCTGCTAAATCTAGGTGGCTGAACCTGTAAGAAATCCTTTACTGTCTGCATTGATTTTGCTTTATCCTCCATTTTCTTTAACACCTCTTCTGCCTTTACACCAAACAAAGTATCATGCTGTAATGGAGCATCCAATTATTTTGCTTTAACATGATCAGGTAAACTTTGTTCTTTTAACCAAGCATGCCTTCGAATGACAGAACCTGTAATTGCGGCTCTGCAAGAAGCCTCTAATGTGTCAAAACCACATTGCAAAGTACGCTTTCCCACTTGTTCAGCTGCATGCAATAAATCCTGCATTTCCTTATTGTCAGGACATTCTGAGCTTGTAAGCATTTTCTGTTTTAGCAAAGACATTAGGTATTGTTGATATTTAAGCATGTGAAACTGGCAGTTTAAAGCCCTTACAGCTAAAGTAGCAGAAGTGTAAACTTTTTCCCCTATCTATCCAGTGCTCTAGAATCCCTATCAGAGGGAACAGGGATTTTTACAGTGGAAGCCTTGACCCCCCCCCCCCCCCCTTTGGGACACTGATAAATTGTTTCTGGGTCAGCAGCAGGGTTTTTATAAAGAAATTTATGAGAGTCTGGGACCCTGTAGTACCTATCTGGCTTGACTGGTGCAGGGGGTAAAGAATCAGGAGACAAACTGGATTCAGAAAAAACAACATCAACAATATCTAGTACAGGGGGGATAGCAAGGGGCCTGTGCTGAGGCAGTAAAAGAAAGTCTCAGCCTTTTCTTGGATTCTGAATAATCCTGGCTCTCCCAATGGAAATGCTCCCTCATGGTGTGCAAGGTTTCCCCACAAGAGTAATCCTCAAGAGGAGAGGCTGAAAGGATATATTCTTCAGCATCAGAGTCCTCATAGGGAGGAAGAGAATATCTCTGTTCTGAAGAGGAATCAGAGGAAATAGAAACCTGATCAGAGGAGTCATAATCAGTGTTTTGCCTAGGCCTTTCATCAGGAGGGGGATGGGAACCCCTGATCAAAGTAATTAGGTCCTCGGCCATTTTAAGCATCTGTTTCTTTGGCATGGATGACTGTCCGGGAGAATGATGTACTTGTTTCTTTGTCTTTAATGGTGTTTTAGACTTTGCCTTGGCTGCTGAAGTGGACTTGATAGTAAGCTGTGTAGGTCTGAAAACACCCTCAGAAGCCGATGCCTGCTCAGCGGCTCCTGACCCATCTGAGGGAATAGTTTCCGCAGACCCAATACCTTGACTTTCTAGAGGCCTAGTTGTCTCCACGTGGGAGTCGGAGGCAGCCTGTGGCTCTGAGGTAGCAGGTGTCAGGGGCTGTGAAAGCGCCTCACTGAGAACCGGCGGCTGGCCTAGAAGAGGCTTCGTCGTCGGTTTTGGACCTCGGATGCCTGTCCTTTTCTTTGTCTTTGGGTTTTTTTATGAATTCCGGTCGTCGGTTGTTCCGACGGCATTATGTAGTTAAACCTTCGGCCAAAAGTAATGTAAAGCAAAATCAAACCGACGCTTAATAGTGCGCTGGTTGAATCTAGAACAAAACTGACAACTAGCAACGTTGTGGTCAGGGCCTAGGCAATGAATACAGTAAGAGTGAAAATCCTTATGAGGTATTTGCTTTCCACAAGAAATACAATTGTTAACTTTTACTGACATCGGTCTGGAGCAAGAAAAAGTTTCCCCAACGGGGTACTTTGCTTTATTGAAGACTTCGGTTCTGAAATTCAATTTCGAAAATCTCAGGAGTCGGCCGACCAGCACTTGCGAACTGCTTTTGCTTCGGGCACCGCGCGGCAAGAAAGACTTAAGAAAATGTCGTCGGCTGCATCTTGTATACCCCTGGCACACTGACGTCAGGGAAGAGGCGACAGCAACTGACGCCGGACCAGGACTTTGGAATTCAGGCCGACTGCAGGTAGCCTGCCAGCAGGATAACGCAAGTGTAATGACTGCAACAGTGAAACACGAACATCATACAAGGCTTTCCTTACCATTGAGGAAACATGGTGGTCAAAGGGCCTGTATGCCCAGATCTCTCGCCATGGATTGGGTACTTAAGGTGTTGTTAATGTGGTACTACACAGGGTCATCTCCCTTGCCAAAGGGGATGATGATGCACTTTTCTGCATTTAACTTGAACCTGCAACTCTGGCACTATTTTTTGGTTTGTGTAAAACCCTCCTGAAGGGTGTCAGTGTCACTAGGGGATTCTATGACTGCACCCAGCTTGTAGTCATCTGCAAACTGTCAGCCACGCGCCTTTGTTTTGGCTTATACTTCTGAAAAGTAAATTTCCAAACAATGAGGGCCCCAGCACAGAGCCCTATGGTACTCCTCATCCACCTTCAGACCAGTAACCAGTGGAGTCCCGTATTTTAACTGTGTGCGCTCTACTGGTGAACCAGTCTGCAACCCACCTCACGATAAACTGGTTTACTTTCAGTTGGGCAAGTTTATCAATGATACTTGAGTGGGGAATGGTGTTGAAGGCTTTTGCCAAGTCCAAATAGGCTGTATGCACAGTTTTGCACTCATCCAAGGCTTTGGTGACTGTTTCAAGCAAGTCCACCAAGTTCAGTAGACACAATCTCCCTTTGACAAAGCTAAATTGGGACGGGTTTAGTGTTTGGAGGTCTCCTATATCCTTGTTGAGAAGATCCATTATGATTCTCTCCATGGCCTTACATGAGAGTCTGGTCAGACTTATGGGTCTGAAGCTTCTAGAATCAGTGGAACCCCCCCCCCCCTTGCATAGGGGGATGACAGTGGCAATTTTCTACTCTGCAGGGACATACCCAGTGCATAGACTGTGGTTAAAGAAGGTACCCAAAGGTGCAACTAACTCTTGCTTTAAGCAATTTAGGGCATAGCCAGGGATGCTGTCCGGTCTCATAGAGGTCATGTGTTTAGCCTTGAAAAGGGCATTAAGAACCAGTTCCTTAGAGATTTCAGGGGAGAACATGCAGAAAAGTGATGTCTTGTGGTACAAGGGGGGAGAAGTTCCCATTGAACCTATACGCCAGCAGGTTAACAATATCTCAAGGTTCAGTATATGTTGTGCCACGTAAAAGTTCTGCAGAAATCTGGGATTTTCCTTTAAAGTTACGGACATTGCCGAAGAATGCCTTATGGTTACCCTTGGCTAGTGTGGCCAATTTAGATTCATAGTCTGCTTTAGATTTTTTTACTAGGTGTCTTATTTGCTTATTTAGGCTGAGGAGGGAGTCGTTTCAGTTAGGGGACCATCTCTTACTGCTTTCAGACAGCAGTTTCTTTCTCCTGTTAAACAGCTTGTTTATGGTGGATGACCACAAAGCAGGTTTCTTCTTTCGTGAGGAATTAACTTTGATCCTTACAGTTATAGCTGAGTAAATCCAGTTGTGTAGGTATTTATAAAACGCTTTGGCATAAACCTTGGCATAGGTATCCTTGCAATCAGTAGGGGCAGGAGCTATGAAACTGATGAAACTAATATTGTCTCGTAAAAGGTTGTAGTTAGCTTTGGATAAATTTTTTAGTCTTGTTTCAGCTGGGGTTGGGTCAAACGCAATTATTACTTATAATGTGATTGATCTGTGATCATATCTCACCAGGGATGACTGAACACTTGGGGCAGTGCAATGATCACCCATGTTTCTAAGCACTAGAATCAGAATGTTTGAACCCCTTGTGGGGGTGTCAACTAACTGGTCCAAGGCATTTAAATTTACAAAGTTCAAAAATCTCTGGGCGAGTGCATTGGTACAGGGGTAGTTACACCAATTTATTGATGAGTAGTTGAAGTCTCTCAAAACCAGGGTGTTTGGTGGTATAATGAGTGAGTTTGTCAAGTCATGGTATGCATTGTGGGTGTCCTGGTTCATGGAGGGGGGTCCTATAACTAGCAGAAACTTGGAGAAGGGTCTTGTCTACGTTAAGTTGTACTTGGAGTAATTCAAGGGACTTGTTCAGTCTTACCAATCTAGAGGTGTATTTGCCTTTGATAAATATTGATACTACTCGTCCTGTGGAATTCCTGCTCTCGGTGCTCTATATGAGTGGAAGGCATTGTAACCCGTTATGGCTGGGGTGCTTTTCCCAGCCTTAAACCAGGTCTCTCTGATTGAACAGATGTCGGCATCCTCCAAGGTAAGGGCAGCTTCCACTGAATGCAGCTTTAAGTTTAGAATCCTAGCGTTTAGCAGCATGAACCTGATGTTGATTTTTGAAAAGCAATTTACACTGCAAATGTTGTACTTGTGACATTGCCTAAAAAAAAGCCACCGGGAGAGAGGCAAGAGCCTTTGCCAGTAACAGAAACCTTGGGGTGAGAAGTGGAAACAATCTCTGGCAAAGCATGAAGGTCAATCAATCATATTATCCTAGGCTGACAGGAACTGGATCCCCTTGGAATAACACCAGAAGCTAAGCCAATTGTTGAAGTCAATCACCTTTTGCTTGTATTGTGGCATCATCCTAGGTGAGGGTAGTATGCTGTTTAAGGATAAGGACATACCTGCCTGGGACACACAATCAGAGAGCTCAAATCATGTCACTCTTCATACAGTCCAGAGAGGTACGTCTCAAGTTGTTCACATCAACATGGACTATGACAGAGCCATAACAGTACTTGTTGCCAAGAGACTTGAGTGTATGTGAGAGGTTTCGGATCCTGGCAGCAGACAGACAGCTAACCATGACCTTTTCCTTATCCAACTTGGTGAGTGGCACATCTGTGCGTCTCACAATAGAGTCACATATGAATAGGACATCTGGTTTTATGTTATGCCTTAATGGCTTATTTTGTGAGACACTGGTGTGTGTGTGTGTGTGTGCTTTTGTGTGTACTGTGCATATCTACAAGAGTACTATGTTTACTGTGCCTGTGTTTGGGAGGTCTCTGTGCTTTTGGTAGGTTTTTAGAGACCACCCCCGCATATGTGGGGTTATGTGCTGGTTGTGTGGCTGTGTTGTAATTCGACCAGACTGGTAGGAGAAATGGTGGGGCACTGTACTTCCATAGTGCTAGGTAAAAGGTAGGGCCGGTAACAAGGATTGACCAGAAATGACCAGTTGGGGATGCTTTGAGAGAGTAGACTACTAGGACTGGTGAGAAGAACTAGTGAGGATACCTCAGAGGCTGTGCTGGTAAGTCCGATCATGGAAGCATAAACGTGACAACTTCTGCTTGAGCACAGACCACAGCTAAGGAAAAATTTAGTGAGCAGAAGTTTTGCTACTATAACAACCAAGAGTAACTACAATTGCATGCTAGTGCACAACTGTGAGTGTCACGCAAAACCGCACAAATGTGGGGCTTTTAGAATAAATGAAAAAACCTCAATGGAGGGCAAAATAGCCAATCAAAAGCTCCAAACAGAGCCTGAAACCAACTAGGTTCAATAGATGAGTCTCTAGCCACACACTCCTACCACAAAGGGGCAGAGGGCCCTCTCCAGAAAAGGTTTGCTGGGGATTAGTGCTCAATTCAATACAAGCAGAACTAGACACAGCAAAATCTGTGGCTAGTCTATGCCAACACAATAAAGTACCCAAAACACAAGGCAAATGCAGACGGTTGAGAACAGGCAAAAAAAATACAGCTAAAATGCAAAAATAATCAGCAAAACAGTGTTAAACAGCAAGTGCAAAAATTCAAATAATAAAAGTCTTATCTTTGGTTGTAAGCCTCGGCTGGCTCAGGTGCAGCTATCACAGTTCTGGCTGGTCGCCTAACTCAAAGGAGCTTGGTTTACATATGCACAAGCCCGCAGCTTTTAAAATACAAGGAAAAAACCTTACTGGTGGGGACAATAGTAAAGCAAAAGCTCAGAACAGAGACCTAGACTAACAAGCTGCAAAGAATGGATCTCTAGCCAAACATTCCTTCCACAAGAGTGCAGAGGGCCCTCTCCACAAAAAGTCTGGCTGGGGATTAGTGCTCAATTCAATACAAGCAGAACTAGATGCAGCACAATCTGTGGCTAGTCCATAACAACAGTAGTAAACTGCCCAGAACACAAGGCAAATACAGACACAGTTGAAAACAGGGACAAACAGTAAAAATGCATTAATAATCAGCAAAACAGTGATAAACAGGTTGTAAATTTCGGATGGCTCAAATGCAGATATCAGAGTACTGGCTGGTTGCCTAACTGTAGCTTCTCTGTGAAAATGTTTATTTAATGATAATTGAAGGATGGTAAATTTTGATTATGAACCAAGGTCGTGTGAGGGATGGCATGTCATTTTGAATGTTTTACAATGCACTATTTCCCTATTGAGAAGTAACCTTTATCAGAGGTGGAGAGTAGTCACTTTCAAGTATTTTATAAATGAGAGTAAACTGGAATGCGATAGCTATATTAGAGGCCATCATTTTACTTTTTAGTAGGTCATACTGATGAGTACACTGATCAGCCAAAAGGGCAAATCTGAAAATTTTATTTTCAGTAGTTCATGTTCATTAAGGGCTAAGTGATGGCTTAGCACTTACCTATGAACCTATGTTCATAGCTCCCAACCCTTTAGCGCAAAACATCTGGACAAAGCCTGACTTAATGGAGGGGGGGGGGGGGCAACTGTCCAAAAATAGGGACAGATTTTAAATATTGTTCTTTTAAGCTTAGATATGTGCTAGAATAACAGGGTTTGTGTTGAGATGCATTTTTCTGAAAGATCTGAAGTCTGAAACTCAAATGTATGTCATCATTTACTGACTTCAATTCTGGGATCATCACAGTGCTATAGAAGAAAAACCACAAATTTTATGAGGAACAGGCCAAACATATGAAACAAAACTCTGGACAGTTGAGAGGTATGCTTACGTTTGAAAGCTGAAAGACCATTCCAGAAGTAATAGCCAGACTGACAGGGGTTTGACAATTTTGTACATTAAGCACGAGAAAGGTGGGGTATACAGTGCTAAATTCTGAACCAGATGTACTTAGATTTACTAAGGCCTCTTTGGTTTGCTTTATAGTGATTGCTGCGAAATAACAGGGTGCTTTTTATTCATCAAGAAACTATAGTTGTGTATATACACATTTTATGATTGTATTAAAGTTAAAAAAAATATTGTGAAAATATTGGTAATTTCTTACAAGCCATATTCACAGATACATTTACGTTAATTAAATCTTTCATTTTATTGAATGTTAATGAAGAAACTGAAATGATTAAAAAAGATCTATATTATGGACTATACTAATGGTTGCTAGGAAGTGCATTACTAGAAAATGGAAACCCATCTCTGAGCCATCCTTTCAAGAATTTTTAAAACTATTGAAAAACAGCAACGATGGAAGTCAAAGTCAAGGAACTAAGGATTACTCCTAAAACATGGACTAACAACCCATGGAAGACGATATCTCTTACTTAGACATTAAAAATGAGCCCAGAAACTACCTGAAGAAATTAGAGGAAGAAAAATGTTCAAACATCACACAACACTGACTCAGACTGGTTTACTTTATAAACTAACTTCAGGCCAAATGTAAATATATAGTTTTTCTGTCTGTACTAATAGATAAATATCAATTAGGTCATTTATTACATTTGAAGAAAATTCAATAAATTTTTTTGAGGAAAAGATGACACTATAGTTGTTGGTGATTAGAGAAAAGGTGGTCCATATGCTAATTTAAACTTAAGAAAATTCTTAGCCAAGGATAGTCATGCTGAAGGAGACAGAAAGTGGAAGATATGTAGAGTATAATGGCTGATATAATGGTTAAGGTGCTTACCTGCAAGACATAAGGTACATGATTTGATTCTCACCTGTGAAAGGAAAATTAGCTAATCTTGAAATGGCCGACATGGGCAGTTACCTTAGTACTTATTATGAACCTAAGAGAGTTTAAGTTGGGCTATTTTAGAAATAATATTGTCAACATGGAGGGTGAAGCCAAGCAAAGGGTTCAGAGCTAGTCCTACACACATTTGTTTGAGGCTCAAGATGGAGTTTTATCATCACTGATGAGATGGTCAGGGCAGTTTGCAAGTCTTAAAGTTGATGCAAACATTGCATTTGCTTTATCTGAGTTTAGTAACAGTTTATTTTTAAATAACCAGAAAGTTAGCATAGAGAGACTTGCCTGAAGTTTAGGTTAAAGTGAGTCATGGATGTTACTGGCTTCTATAATTTGCATGTCTATGTACATTATTATGTTAAGGGTTTGTAGTTCTGCAGCGATATTGCCAAATATGGAGAAGACTGAAGATCCAAGGATGAAGTCCTGGGAAATGCCTGTATTTAGCGGGTCACAATCAGATAAAGTATTAGAAAATCTTGGAATGTTCTTTCTTTTAGGTAGTTTTAGAACCAACTCATTGTGTTGATGCCAAAGTTTAATTTATGTGGCTTCTGCAGGAAGAGGTTTTGGATTCATTCTTAAAGGCAATAATCACATCAATGAAAATTCCAGCTAAGATGAGACCACTGCTCATATTGTTATGAAAGGTGTTGGAGAAAGTAGCAAAAGCAGTGACAGTACTGAATGTGCTTCTAAAAACCATAATGATTGCATAGCTGGTCATATTTACTTACATGAGTTAAGAGTTGTTTGTATAGATGTTTTTAAAAAAAAATTTGAGAATGGATAAAGGTTTAAAATTGATTTAAATTCCTTGAGGTCAGTAGGTTTAGAAAGTTTTGGTATAAGTCTGACATTATTTTACCAAGCCAATCTATTACCAGATGGGTACAATTAAAATGGTCCACAAGAGCAGCTTGCTTACTACTTACCTATGAACCTATGTTTGAAAGTTGAGAGGACCTTTCCAGAAATAAAAGCCAGACTAAAGATGTGGGACAAGGATTTGGCAAAACTGCCCACTAAGCACTTGAGAAAGGTAGGGTGCAGACTGCTGAATTCTGAATCAGATAAATTTAGATTTATTAGGGTTTCATTGGTTTGCTTTATACTGACTTTTGTGAAATAACAGGTTGTTTATTATTCATCAAAAGGGTACAGTTGTTGGTGATTAGCGTCTTCAGTATTAAGTTGGACGGCAAAGTAGGGAATGAGTCAGTAATAGTATCCTATCCCCTACAGAGGGGAAAATTCTTGAGTTGACTGGGAAATTCCATGCTGCGAAAGGAATTATTGTTGGGGTTGTTCATTGTATTTGTAATACAGTTAGATTCATTTCTTTCCTAGTTATGGTTTGGCTCCACAGATTTGTTGTCTATTTATAAGATAAAGGGCTTCTGAATGGTTTATATCTATTCTGTTATAGTTAATTTAATTTATGGAGTTCCTCTTATTTGGGTTGGATGTCCAAATTCTGCAGGCAGAGTATCTTTCCTTAATTTTATGCTTAACAGTAACACAGGCATAGACATCTGTGTCCTCAAATATTTGAGTCAGGGAAATAGGATATTATGAATCTTGGCTGATGTAAGGAAATAAGAAATTTTGAATCTTGGTTAATGTAAGGAAATAGGAAAGGTCATTATTGGGGTCTGTTAAGAATAAAGTGGTGTCAAATCAATGTTACTGAAAAGATTGGGAGAGGTGTTCTGGTTTGTAGAAAGGCTCTGTCAGCAATGATTTCAGGTGTCCCTTTCTTAGCTTTACAGTGGATATAAAAAGTTTACACACCCCTGTTAAAATGCCAGGCTTTTTTTGATGCACAAAAATGAGACCACAATAAAAAATTTCAAAACTTTGCCCACTTTTAATGTGACCAATAACCCATACAATTCAACTGAAAAACAAATAAATCTGTTAGGAGAAAAATATATAAAAATAAAAAATGTACAATAAGCTGGTTACGTAAGTGTGCACACCCTTAAACTAATACTTTGTTGAAGCACCTTTTAATTTAATTACAACATTTAGTCTTCTTGGGTACACACCTGCCATCAATTAGAGAGACTCTGATTAACCCCAAATAAAGTTTAGCTGTCCTAGTAGGATTTTCCTGACATTTACTCAGTTGCCTGCTACAACAAAAGCCATGGTTCGCAGAGAGATTACAAAGCATCAAATGGATCTCATTGTTGAAAGGTATCAGTCAGGAGAAGGGTACAAAAAAATTTCCACAGCACTGGACATACCATGGAATATGTGAAGACAGTCATCAGAAAATGGATAAAATACGGGACAACAGTGACGTTGCAAAGAACTGGATGTCCCTCCAAAACTGATGAAAAGGCAAGACGAAAACTAGTTAGAGAGGCTGCCAAAAGACATACAGCAACACTGAAGACGCTGCAGGAACTTTTGGCAAATACTGGTTGTGTACTACATGAGACAATCTCCTGTATTCTCCATATGTCTGGGCTATGGGTAGGGTTGCAAAACAGAAGCCTTTTCTTACATAGAAAAACATTCAGGCCTGGCTAAAATTTGCAACAAAATACATCAAGTCTCTCAAAAGCATGTGGGAAAATGTGTTATGGCCTGATGAGACCAAGATTGAACTTTCTGGCCACAATTCCAAAAGGTACGTTTGGCGCAAAAACACTTTGCATCACCAAAAGAACACCATCCCCATGGTGAAACATGGTGGTGGCAAGTATGTTTTGGGTTGATTTTCTTCAACTGGAACTGGGGCTGTAGTCAAGGTGGAAGGAATTATGAATAGTTCCTAATACCAGTCACTTTTGGCCCAAAACCTTCAGGCGTCTGCTAGAAAGCTGAAGATGAAGAGAAAAGTACAGTTTTGTACCTACCATAAATGTAGATGTTCGAGTGTATACAATGCTGCAGTCATTACACTTGGGTTATCCTGCCATCAGGCGGTTCCCCAGTCGGGTTGAGTTCCAAAGTCTTGATCCGGCGTCGGTTGCTGTCGCCTCCTCCCTGACGTCAGTGCGACAGGGGTATATAAGATGCAGCAGACGCCATTTTCTTCAGTTTTTCTTGCCCCAGATGTCAGGTGCCTCTAAATAGGTAGGCAATTTCAATTGCTAATAAAACATACATAAGAAAAACAAACAACAACTTACAGCTACCAGCAAATACTCCCCATAGATAGTAAAGGGTAGAAGACATAGGTACGTACCAGCCAGTAAGAGGGGAAGGAGGGAGGGTAACCTGGACTGCAGCAGTGTATACACTCGAACATCTACATTTATGGCAGGTACAAAACTGTACTATGTTCATCGTGTTACACAGCTGCAGTCATTACACTTGGGCTGAATCCCAAAGCTGAGGTAGGGTGGCTGGTTCTATAAGGCATTAGGGGTGGCTATAAGGCCCTGCAGAACTGCAGTGGTGAAGCCAGCTCTGGATTTAACGAGTATAGAGGCAGATGGCAATGCCTGGTGAAGGTATGCACAGAACTCCAAGTTGCTGCTTCCAAAATATCCTTGTTAGGTACTCCTCTGAGGTAGGCAGTTGAAGTGGCTGTTGCCCTGGTGGAGTGAGATCTAATGCTGCTAGGTACAGGTTTTCCATGGTATGTGTAGCAGAAACATATACAATGTCCTATCCATTTTGAAATAGTCTGTTTTGAAATGGCTTTTCCCTGTGCTCCTGCAGCATATGCTACCAATAATTGCTCAGATTTTCTGAAAGCTTTGGTTTTGTCCAAGTAGAAGCGTAACTGCCTGTGAATGTCCAAAGAATGCAGTAGTCTCTCCCCTTTATTCTGTGGTTTAGGATAAAAAGTTGGCAGGTGAATAGTTTGGTTTAGAGCCACACTGGATACCACCTTTGGCATAAACGTAGGGTTAGTTCTTAAAGACACCCTGTCTTGGTGGAAAATGAGGAAAGGTTCCACTGCCATTAGTGCCTTTAATTCTGAAACTCTTCGTGCTGATGTTATTGCCGGGAGCAGAGCAGTTTTCCAAGAAATGTATTTTAATTCTGCTGTGTTAGCTGGCTCAAAAGGAGGTAAAGTTAATTTTTCCAAAACAAAGTTGAGGTCCCAAGTTGGAGTAGGTGCTCTACGGGGCAGTCTTATGTTTTTAGCCCCTCTGAGGTACTGTTTTAACACAGGATTAGAGAAAATTGGTGGATCCATGTTGTAATGAGCAGAGATGGCAGAGGCGTGGATCTTGATGGATGAGATGGAGAGGCCTTTGTCCAGCATCTCAGTTAAGAACTGTAGTATCTGACGAATGTTTGGGACAAGAGGGTCAAGGCTGTGAGCTTGGTTCCAGGCACAGAATCTCTTCCATTTAGAAAGACATCCATAACAGCTTTGGAGAGAGGCATTGCTTGCTTGACTAAGGAATCTTCCATGCAGCTAGGTTTAAGGTCTTTAGCTGGCTGTGTAGTATCTGATTGTTGTGCTGAGTCAGCAGATGTGGGATTTGAGACAAAATCCAGGGCGGTTCTTGTGCTAAACTCTTTAAGATTGGGTACCAGTGCTGGCGTGGCCAGTCTGGTGCAATCAGGATCATCTTTGGCTCTTCTTGCCTGGCTTTTATGAGTACCTTTGGCAGGAGAGGTAGTGGTGGGAAAGCGTATACTTGTAGGTTCTCCCAGCTGAATGAGAGGGCATCCACTTTCCATGTTTGTGGATGGCAACTCCTTGTGCAGAATTTTTGTAGCTGGCAGTTCATTGGGGATGCAAACAGATCTATGTCCGGGCTCCACCATTTCTGTGTTATCATTCTGAATATTTGTGGATTCAATTCCCATTTGTGGGGATCCATGATGTTTCTGCTTAAGTCGTCTGTCAGTGTGTTTTTCTCTCCTGGCAGGAACTGTGCTTGCAGATGAACTTGATAGTTTATAGCTGTGTTCCACAAGGTAATGGCTTGTCTGCATAGGGGGTAGGAGTGAGTGCCCCCTTGCTTGTTTATGTACCACATAACTGTGGTGTTGTCGGTCTTTAGTAGTAGTTGTCCTGGATGCAGCAGGTCCTTGAAAGCTATAAGGGCATTTTGTACAGCTAGCATCTCTTTTTGATTGATGTGAAGATGCCTTTGTTCTGCGGGCCACGTGCCCTGAATACATTTGCCTGCCATGTGTGCTCCCCAGGCGTAATCTGATGCATCTGTTGTCAGTGTTTGCCTGGCTGTGGGTTGTGTAAAAGGCTGTCCCTTGTTGAGGTGACAAGCTTGAGCCCATGACTGAAACTCCTGTTGAAGGCAAGGAATTAGTGGTATGACTTTCCAAACTTTGACAGTGTTGAGACCATACATTCTTTAGGTACCACTGTAGTTTCCTCATATGCAGTCTGGCATATGGAATTAGTAGTATGCAGGATGCCATGTGACCCAAGGCCTGCAGAATTTTTGTTGCAGGGAGTTGGGTCTTTGTTGCCATCAATTGAAAGTATTGAGTCAGTTGTCCTTGCTTGTCTGGAGTGAGATAAGCCATCTGGGCCGTTCTGTTCAAGCTGGCACCCAGGAATATAATCTCTTGTGAGGGCAGTAGTTTTGATTTCTTTTCGTTTACTGTGTACCCTAGGCAACTTAATAACTTTTTTACAAACGCCAGATGCTTTAGAAGAATGTCCTTGCTCTCTGCTTGAATCAGGCAGTCATCCAGGTATGGATAAATTTGAATTCCTTTCTGTCTGCAAAATGCAATTACTGGTGCCAGGCAATTTGAGAAGACCCTGGGCACAGTAGATAAGCCAAAGGGCAGTGCAGAGAACTGGTAGTGCACTGAACCAGCTATGAATCTGAGGTATCTTCTGCAGTTTTGTCTGATAGGGACATGCAGGTATGCCTCCTTGAGGTACAAGGTCACGAGCCAAGCTTTCTTGCCCAGCATGGAAAGAAGCTGCTGCAGTGTCAACATTTTGAATTTCGGAACATCCAGGTAAGTGTTTAGAGAAGAAAGATCCAGAATGGGCCTCCAGGCTTTGTCCTTTCTGGGTACCAGAAAGAGTCTAGAGTAAAATCCTTGTCCTTGCTCCTGTGATGGTACCTTTTGAATAGCTCTCATATCCATGAGTGCTGTAATTTGTTTCTGAGCTTCTGCCCATTGATTTGGTGGCAGATTTGGCATTCCTTTTAACCTTGGCAGAGAGTGAAAGTGGGACCTGTAACCTTGAAATACAATGTTGAGAACCCATTTGTCTTTGGTGATCATATGCCATTTGTGTTAGAAAAGTGCCAGTTTTCCTCCCAAGGGGGCTGCCAAGAGAGATTTGTTTGGCAGCTGTAGTGGGAAGTCATTGGAGCTGCTTTTTATATGGTTGGGGCCTGTCTTCCCCTTCTTTCTGGCCTGATGCAACCCATTGTCGAGGTCTGTAAGGACCTTGCGTTTGACCTCTACCTTTTGGACGTCTGTATCTTCCCCTTTGAGGTCTGTCTGTAATTGGAAAGGACCAATTCTTAGTTGGCCTGTTTCTGCTAAATCTAGGAGGCTGAACCTGTAAGAAATCCTTCACCGTTTGCATAGATTTTTGCCTTATCCTCCAGTTTCTTTAATACCTCTTCTGCCTTAACTCCAAATAACACATCCTGCTGCAAAGGTGCATTCAATAATTTTGCTTCAACATGATCTGGTAACGTATGTTCTTTTAACCAAGCATGTCTTCTAATGACAGAGCCTGTAACTGCTGCCCTGCAGGAGGCCTCTAAAGAATCAAAACCACATTGCAAATTATGCTTTCCCACTTGTTCAGCTGCATGCAATAAATCAGGTAGTTATGTACTCACCATAACGATCGATGTATGTGGTCCATCTCGCCTCACATTCTTTACTCACGGGTTTGGAGCCGAGAATCGGCTCCGACTCGGCCAACTTATTTTCTAGCACGAAGTCTCTAATTGGCTGGGCTAACCCGGTATCCCAAGATGCACCTCGCCCTAGCTCCAGATCTAGTTTGCAGCCATCCTAATCACACCCCCACACACACAACTGCCACTGGAGGGAGCTCCAGCCTGAAAGGAAAGAAAAAACAACTGACATTGAAGGGTTCTCAGGACCAATTTTCCTCCAAATCCTATAGGAAGGGGGCAGGTGGGAGGGTACGTAAGAATGTGAGGTGAGATGGACCACATACATCGATCGTTATGGTGAGTACATAACTACCTGATGTTATGTGGTCCTATCTCGCCTACATTCTTTACTCGCAGGACAGCGTCTCCAGCACCTCTATCTTGGGCGGCTCATAGGAAAATACTCCCGAGAACCGTGAAACCAAAGGAAGCCCGGCCCCTAGAAGCCACGTCCAACTTGTAATGAGTAATAAAGAAAGATATGTACAGAAGCCCAAGTGGCCGCAGCACAAATGTCACCCAATGAAAGCCTAGCATGGTATGCTATTGATGTAGACACTGCCCTGGTAGAATGAGCTTTAACGGGAAAAGGTAAATTTCTGCCTGTTGACGAATAGATAAAGGAAATACAACCTTTGATCTATTTAGAAATTGTGCTCTTGGAAATAGGACAACCTGTTCCGTTTTCTGAGAAAGACACAAACAGTTGATCAGACTTCCTAATATGCTTAGTCCTGTGTAAGTAGAATCTTAGTTGTCTGTGCACATCCAACTGGTGAAACCTAAACTCTGCTTTATTGGAAAAGTTCGGAAAGAACACTGATAACTCGATAGACTGATGCAGATTAACGGTGGATGACACCTTCGGAAGGAAGGACGGGTTAAGTCTCAGGGAAACTCTGTCCTTATGGAAGGTCAAATACGGAGGCTTAATGGACAAGGCTTGAATCTCTGATACTCTTCTGGCCTATGTAATGGCTATCAGGAAAGCCGTCTTCCAAGATAGAAATTTTAATTCACAGGTGGCAGCCGGTTCAAAGGGCGGTGAAGTGATGGCTTGTAACACAAAGTTTAGATCCCATGGCATGACAGGTTCTGAAACCGGAGGGCGAAGTAACCAGGCGCCTTTCAAGAAGGCCTTACAAAGTTTATGGCCCATAAGAGAAGGCTCGTAAGATGTATGAAAGTTGGAAATTGCAGCCAGCTGCACCTTAATGGTAGCAGGCGCAGAGCCCTGTCGGAAAAGCATGGCTAAAAAGTCTAAGACCGATGGAATTGGGGATGTGAAGGGGTCCAAACCTTGGGCCTGAGCCCAAAAGGAGAATCTCTTCCACTTGCTGGAATAAATCCTTCTGGTTGAAGACTTATGAGACTAAGACAAGCTGTGTACCACCTCAGGTGAAAAGGAATGTCATCTAACTAGTGATGGAAGTGGAGCAGCCAGGCTGTCAACCTGAGGGTTCGCAGGGAGGGGTGGAGCTGTCCTGATATATGAATCAGTAGGTCTGGCACTGGGTCCAGAGTCCAAGGGCCATCCACTGCGTACTGCTGAAGAAAGGGGAACCATACTTGTCGAGGCCAGTGTGGAGCAATTAGAATCATCCTGCTTCCCAAGGATATGGCTTTCTGAATCACTCTTGATAACAGAGGAAACAGAGGGAAAGCATAGATCAGACCGGGGGACCAATCGTGGACTAGAGCATCCCTGGGTGATTCCCCCTGTGGGGGGATCAGTGTGAAGTACTTGCTGCATTTGGCATTGAGAGGGCTGGCGAAGAGATCGCAGCAAGGCTGACCCCCACCTGTTGAAAATTTGAACCGCCACTCGATCGTTCAGGGACCACTCGTAAGGCATCAGAATAGCTCTGCTCAGCCTGTCCGCTATCACGCTGGTCTTTCCCGGAATGTGTGTTGCCACTAAAAACCGTTGGGAAGACACTGCCCAATGCCACACTCGCATGGCCTCTCTGCAGAGGGGATAAGACTTGGTTTCCCCCTGCTTGTTCAGGTACCACACCACGGACATGTTGTCCGAGTGAATTGCAATTATTCCCCGAGGGAGAGAAGCTTTGGAGTGCCCACAACGCTAGTAACACCACTCTCATCTCTAGAACACTGATGTGCAGGTGTACCTCGTGATCTTGCCACGTGCCTTGGACCGTCCTGCCAAGATAATGCCCCCCCCACCCCATCTGGGAGGCGTCCGTGGTCACCGTGGCCACTGGAGACATAGGAATCAAGCTCCTCCCTTTGTCCAGATTGGTGGAGCATAGCCACCAGCGGAGGTCCTGTTTGCACCATTCTGTGAGAAGTATCAAGTGGGAAAGAGGAAGTTTCTGAAAGGACCATTAGGCCGAAAGGAGCCACTGTAGGATCCGCATGTGTAACTTGGCTAGAGGCACCAGCATGATGGTGGCAGTCATGGATCCCAGGAGCTGGAGAACTAACCTGGCCTGAACTCTCTTGAAGGGCAACAATGCGTGAATCTAAGACTGCAGCACTCTTATTCTCTCTTGTGGCAGAAAGGCCAGCATTTAAATAGAGTCTAGCTCGGCGCCTATAAAAACAACACGCTGTGAGGGCAGCAAGGCAGACTTTTCCCAGTTCAAGGTAATTCCTAGTTGGTGACAAAGTGTAATGGTAGCCTCCCTGGCTTGAATAAGGAGATGCCTGGTGGGGGCGGTGAGAAGCCAGTCGCCCAGATATGGAAACACCTGGAATCCCCGACGTCTCAGGTGAGCCATCACCACTGCCAGACACTTGGTAAACACCCTGGGGGCTGTGGTGAGACCAAAGGGCAAGGCACGAAACTGGAAGTGACTGGCTCTCAGCTGGAAGCGTAAATGAGTCCTGGATGCCTTGTCCATCTTGATGTGGGTAAGTAGGCATCCTTGAGATGGATGGAGCACATCCATACTCCTTTTTCCAGCAAGGGAAAAATGGACTGAAGAGTGACCATTTGGAACTTGGACTTTAGAACGTAGTGATTCAATCGGCTGAGATGCAGAATGGGCCTCAGGTCCCCTGTTCTTTTCGGCACCAAAAAGAGTCTTGAGTAAGTTCCTGATCCGATATGGTTTGAGGGGACTGGCTGGATGACTCCTTTTTCTAGCAGCTTTGAAACTTCTAGTGCTGCTTGATCCCGTTGACTGGGTGGAATGTCCGGGATTCTTTTGACTGGAGGGGGTGTTGATAAAAAGGGGATGGTGTAACCTCCGGTAACTATTCGAAGCACCCAACGATCCTGGGTGATGCTTTCCCAGGCTTCCGGATGCAACGAAATTCGGCCCCCGACTGGCTCCGGAACAGCACAGTCGGGCAACGCCTCAGGAACGCTGAAAGGAAGACCCGCGAAAGGAATCGCGGTCTCCCGAGTTGCGGGGGCCTCCTCTGCCTCTAGGACGGCATCTTCCAGAATAATTTCCCCCTCCTCTGCCTCTGGAGGGGGACTCACCTTGAGCAGCAGGGAAAGACCTCTGTGACTTCTTGAACCACATTTTCCCTCCTCTCTGAGCCTTGGGGTAAGGCCTAGAAGGAAGAGAGAAACGGGCCCCTACGGCAGATAGGGTCTTCCCCTCCTGTTCGCATCTGGTGAGAGTGTCTTTCACTTTGGTCCCGAAGAGTGAGGACCCATCAAAGGGGGCATCAGTGAAGGAAGACTTAAAGGCCTCCACGAAATGACACAGGCGCATCCAGGCTTGCCTTCTGAGAGCTACACCTGAGCTAGCTGCCCTACTCGCCCCTTCGGCTGCATAGGATACGAGCCTCATGGACGGGTTCACAATGGAACCAAGGGTAGACAACTGGGCATTAACAGTCTGCGCTACCGCCTCAGGCATGTTACCTGTCACAGTGTCTCCTAGCTCCTTAAGGAGATCTCTCTGGAGTCGAGTAAAATGACAAAGATAATTCAGCAACCGCAATGTAAAGGTCGCTGAAGACAGGGTACGCTTCCCGTACCGGTCCATACTCCTTGTTAGGAGGATGGACGGAAGAAGAAGCCTCTGCAACTTCCTGCTGAGTGGCTGCCGCCACCACCAAGGCATCAACGGAAACCCCTTTGGTCAGGAACTCTTTCCCGGGGGAGCAAAAAGAAACTTATTTGGACGTCTGGGCACCGGTTCCACGGAATCAGGGTTCTCCCACACCATTCGACAAATCAAATCCAGGAGTTCATCGAAGGGTGGAGACACCCAGGAGGTGGAGGGTTGAGCTCCGAAGGCCTTGAGGAATAGCGATTCCTCCTCAGAGGGGGTCTTGGAAGGCCAGTCGCCTCTCTGCCTCAAAATCTCCAGGATGTCGGAGAAAGACATCATCGGAGGACGACTTAGGGGACCCCTCAGACTCCTCGAGGTCGGTATTGGAAGTGAGGGACTCGTCCTGGGAGTCTATGTGCTTCCTCTTGCACAACTTCTTTCTAGGGGGTTCCTCAGGCAAAGACCCCTGAGGGGCCCTCAGAAAGTTGGGGACCGCTCATGGGGGTATCCTCAGATCTTCGGGCTTCGCCATCCACGGACAGGGGTGTGTCAGAGGCTCTAGCCGGGGTGTAGGGGGAAGGAGAGACCGATCCGGGTGATGTAACTGACGATCTGGCCAGTGCGCTCCTCATGGTCTCGAAGGCAGGTCCCCCCGAATCAGAGGACCGACCCATCTCCGAGACCACAACCGGAGTCTGGGTTCCCCGAGCCGAAGCACTGAGAGGGAGACTCAGAACCGACAAGAGTCCAGAGGTTTCCCCCTCTGGTCCGACTGAGGAAACCAGAGTACCAAAACCAGAGGACGGAACTGACATGGTTGGAGCAGACGTCGGCTCCGATAACTCGCAAGGGGTATCGGAGCAGACACGAGAACATCACTCGGCACGGCTCCAATGACACAGGGATGTGAGGAGGAGGAATCATCGGTACAAGAATAGGGACTGGCTCCGGAGCAGAGAACAATTTTGCTAACACCGGCGACTGTAGGAGCCTCTGGACCACCCTAACCACATCCAAATCAGACAGTCTAGAGGATTTGGAGGAAATAGAGGGAGATCGAGATCTCCTACCCATAGACTCAGGCCTAACACTGGGTGACCGGCTCCGAATAGGTTCCAATAATATTGGGGCTGTGGTCGACTCCAGTACAACGGATAACTCCTGCGGCCCCGAGGACAATGGAGCTGAGGAGGCAGTATCCACTTTCGAAACTTTCTCCGGCGGCTCCAAAGAGATAGATGGAGCCAGAGATCTTTTCTTGGCCTTGGAAGTCTTAGACTTAGTACTAGAAAAAGAGTCTAAGGACTCCTCACAAGAAGGTTTAACCAGGCCCTTCAAAATCAACTTATTTTTTCTTTCCTGCAGTACCCTCGGGCTACAGCCATGGGAAAAACTGCAGGACTCTTGCAGGTGAATAGCACCAAGACAATAAACACAGATAGAATGCCCATCTGTGATGGACATCTTGTAGCCACATTTAGAGCATTTCTTAAACCCAGAGGGTTTATGCTCTTTCTGCTCTTTAGACATAATAGTACACAGCACCCACTCAACCGACAACGACAGACACGAGAGGAAGGCGGGAAGACCAAACCAAGAACAACCAAAGAAACTCTAATTTAAACGTTTCTTTGGTGCAGCAAGGAATCTAACTACCGACCAACAAAACACAATTTTACACAAAAAACACACCGGAGAGGACTAGGTCCTCTAATTTAAACAGGCCTAGCCTGCCAAAAGAGGGATACCACAAAAAAAAAAAACAACTCGCTCACACAGTACACTCACAATGAAAACTAGCTATTAAAATAGCTATTTACTAGAAACAGACTGCTAAATACTTATGAAAAGTATAGAAAGGGTACTTAGCCCCAGCCAAGCGAGACCACGTCCTAACTCTATGAGCGGCAAATGAGATCTGAGGATAGGGCGAGGTGCATCTTGGAATACCGGGTTAGCTCGACCAATTACAGGCTTCATGCTAGAAAATAAGTTGGCCGAGTCGGAGCCGAACCCGTGAGTAAAGAATGTAGGCGAGATAGGACCACATAACATCCTGCATTTCTTTAAAATTAGGAGGATCTGATTCTGGAAGCATTTTTTTTTTTTTTTTTTTTTTTAACTGAGACAGTACAAATTGCTGATATTTTAGCATGTGAAACTGGCAATTTAAGGCTCTCATTGCTAAAGTTGCAGACGTATATACTTTCTTTCCCGATCTGTCTAATGCTCTGGAATCTGTCAGAGGGAACTGGATTCTTGGCTAATGAGACCTTAACCCCTTTGGGTCCCTAAGAAATAGTTTCAGGGTCAGCTACAGGGCTTTTATACAGAAATTTGTGCGAGTCAGGGACTTCGTAGTATCTGGCAGGTTTAACAGGGGATGGAGGTAAGGAATCAGGATTTAAGCTAGATTCAGTATACACATCATCCACAATATCTAACACTGGCGGAATAGCAAGGGGTCGGTGTTGAGGTAATAAAAGGAAGTCTCTGAGCCTTTTCTTGGATTCTGAGGAATCCTGGCCTTCCTAATGAAAATGCTCCCTCATGGTATGTAGGGTTTCTGCAAAGGAGTAGTCCTCAGGTGAAGAGGCTGATGGAATTGATTCCTCAGCATCAGAATCCTCATAAGGGGGTAAAGAATATCCTAGGTCTGAGGATGAATCTGAAGAGATGGACACCTGGTCGGATGAATCATAGTCTGCATCCTGTCTAGGCCTTTTATCAGGAGGGGGATGGGACCCCCTGATCAGAGTGATTAGGTCTTCGGCCATTTTGAGCATTTGTTTCTTAGGCATGGAGGCCTGTCCTGGAGAATGCTGTATTTGTTTCTTTGATTTTAAAGGAGGCTTAGACTTAGCTGAGGGTTTAATGCTTAACTGAGTAGGTCTGAAGACACCCTCTTAAGCTGTGGGTTGCTCAGCTACTCCGGATCCCTCTGAAGGGTTAGTTTCGGTAGGCTGAATAACTTGTGTGTCCAAAGGCCCAGCCATCTCCACGTGGGAGTCAGAGGCGGCCTGTGGTTCTACAGAAGCGGTCGTCAGGGGCTGCGAAGGCACCTCGCTGAAAACCGGAGAACCGGCGACTGACCTATAAGAGGCTTCGTCGTCAGTTTTGGGCCTCGGATGCCTATCCTTGTCATTGCGCTTTTTGTGTATTCCGGTCGTCGGAAGTTCCGATGGCATGGTATAATTGAATTTTCTACCAAAATAATGTTGGGCAAAATCAAACCGACGTTGAATAGTGTGCTTGTTAAACCTAGCACAAAACCGACAACTAGTGATGTTGTGGTCTGGGCCTAGGCATGGGATACAATAGGAATGGAAATCCTTATGAGGTATTTGCTTCCCACAAGAAATACAGCTATTCACTTTTACTGACATCGGTCTGAGGCAAGAAAAAGTTTCCCCAACGGGGTACTTAGCTTTGTAGAAGACTTCGGTTCTGGATTTGGAAAGAAAATCTCAGGAGACGGCCAATCGGCACTTGAGAACTGCTTTTACTTCGGGCACCGCGCGGCAAGAAAGACTGAAGAAAATGGCGTCGGCTGCATCTTGTATACCCCTGTCGCACTGACGTCAGGGAGGAGGCGACAGCAACCGACGCCGGACCAAGACTTTGGAACTCAGGCTGACTGGGGAACAGCCTGACAGCAGGATAACCCAAGTGTAATGACTGCAGCAGTGTAACACGATGAACATCTGCACCTTTCAATATGACAATGACCCTAAGCATACATCCAAATCAACAAAAGAATGCTCACCAGAAGAAAATTAAAGTTTTGGAATTGCCCAGCCAGAGCCCAGACCTAAATCCAATAGAAAATCTGTGGGGTGACCTGAAGAGGGCTGTGCACAAGAGATGCCCTCTCAATCTGACAGATTTGGAGTGCTTTTGCAAGGAAGACTGAGCAAATATTGCCAAGTCAAGACGTGCCATGCTGATAGACTCCTGCCCAAGAAGACTGAATGCTGTAATTAAATCAAAGGGTGCTTCAACAAAGTATTAGTTTAAGGGTGTGCACATGTATGCAACCAGCTTATTGTACGTTTTATATTTTTCCCGTAACAGATTCGTTTTTCATTGAATTGTACAGGTTGTAGGGGACATTAAAGGAGGGAAAAGCTTTGAAATTATTTATTGTGGTCTCACTTTTTTATATCAGAAAAACCTGGCATTTTAACAGGGATGTGTAAACTTTTTATAGTCACTGTAAGAGATCAGTGTGACAGGACAGTGCAGTAGTCACGGATTGAACTTGGCTGGATACATGAGTACATCTGATTTTTATTTATGATAAAGTCCAAGGAGGATTGATTTCGAGTATGAATATTCGGTCTGGTGGGTTGTTGCACTAACTGCTTTAGGTTACGGAAGTGCAGCAGTAGTAGGGTTAAGTTTTGTCTGGGCCTACTGTATTGATATTGCAATCCCATAATACAATTTTTGAGGAAACATCCTGGAAACATACTGAGTAATGTTTGTTGCAATATATTTATTAAACTGGGTGGGAGAATGCATATTTAGCCATGTGGAGTTGTGTATGTCCTCCAACAGTAAAATGAGCAATAATACAGTTAAGCCCTCTACTGTTAATGGTTTCTGCTACTCTGTTATCTATAATTCTAAGTAAATACATTTTAGTAGTAGCACTGTATCTTCAACTCCAGAAACAAATCTATGATGCATTAGAATGTTGCAGTTCATCTTTGGTCCATGTTTAAATAACAGCTGTAAAATGTGGGTCGTCTTTTGTGAAGTAGCTTTATAATGTTCTTTTGTAATTAATGCTGCAGGCATTAGTTGAGGATATTCTTGGGGACTTACTGCTGGAGGTAGAAACTATGGATAAGGTGGAAAGTGCTTGCCTGTTTAATTCGTCCTTAGTTTGGCTAAATGTTGCCTACAAGGAATAGTTGATAGAAGACATAGTAAAGTCTGAAAGAGATTCATGAATTGGTCAAAAAGTGGATTAGTCATTTTGAAGTAGATGAACATTTAACCCTTTCAGAGTTGCAGAATAGTAGTTTAATGCATTCTGTCTTACAACAGGTAGCACAGATTTTGGCTAGATTATGAACTGAGTAGTGCAAGTTGGATTTGGGTAGGAGGTTTGTAGGAAGTATGCTTATGAGAGAGTGTAATGGTTAGCATGATAAGAAACTGACAAATACTGGATGGCTAATTTATTTTTTATTCCCATGTCTGTTTTGGCACCAGGCCTGCCAACCATCAAAGCCATCCTGAATCAGACTCTGTTTCTGTTCCTCTGAATGAGGGACTGCACATCAGCACTGTATGAAGCAGACAGCCAATGAAGGTTGTTTGTACTCCCCATTATTGAAGATATTTTAAAGCAATCCTAATCCATACAATTGTAAAGGACAGCTTAACCATGGTGAGCCATGCCATCCCTCTTGCCTTTGTATACTTCCATACATTTGCTACTGGAGGCTACCACCAAGCAGTTTTGTGAAGAGCCAAAAGCTCACCCCAAGCTACTTTTTGTAACACTACTCTTCCTCCAAATAATTACATTGATTTGCATCCTCCCAAACGCTGCTGTACAAGAAATCAATGTTGAATCATCTTCACAGAGCATTAACAACGCACTTCCTGTTACTCTGAACATGTCATCAAGAGGAGGAAAGTTGTTGGAGATATGAATGGAAGGAGAAAAGAAACTGGGAACATATCTTCTGGAAATGTCTGGAGTCAGCTGTGTTTAACGACTCCTCAAAAAATGTCCTGAAGCAATTGCTGGGTGAACATATTACATTAACCAAGGAGATAATGCTATTAAGTGGAGTTTAAAATCAGAAATGCATGGACACATTAAGGCCCTAATAAGTCTATTGTTGTTAACTGCCAAAAAAATACTCACATAAATGCGAACAAAAAAAAATTAAAATTAAATCAGCACTAAATGAAGTAATGAATATAATAAAAATAATAAATGTCTTAGAGATGCATCATTACAAGACAGAGGAAGCATATTTCATAAAATAAACACTGCATTTGAGAGCACTGATGTTTTTCTGCTGTGATGAACATTTCTGCAGCCCTTTTCTGCCTAAAATAGTACAGCCAATCAGTTCAGGTTTACTGTCTCTGTGGCCTGGTTGTTTGCTCTGAACACGTCCCAGGCAAGCTTGGCTTAGCAGAAGCCTTTCTTCACTTTAGTGAGTTCTGTTGTTGACTGGCTGGTAAAGATTGGCTGGTCTAGGGCTTGGAGTAAGCACTCTTTGGTTCTTTTGAGCTTTTTTAAAGTTGTTTCAGGTTATATCTGGTATTTTAAGCGTCATCTTTGAGAGATTTCTGTCTATACACACTGAACTGAGCAGAGAAGCAGCACTGACCACAACTCTGATCTGTGATATATAACCAAGTATCCTGTTTTTTTTTTTTTTTTTTTTTTTACTCTTTACTGCTTATTCTAGCCATTTATATCACTTTCTATATACATTTTACTGCATTTTACTGCTATAAACTAATCAGCACAGTTGTATTAAAATTGTCTGCCTTACAGGGCCTGATAAATAAGGTGTTTACTGTCACAATGTGTGTAAAGCTTTTTTAGCTAGTTTCACTGAGTGAAAGGTATTAACTGGAAATTTTGTCCATTTGTAAAGCATCTGTTTGTTCTGATTTCCTGCCAAGGAGTGTATCATACAACTGATCTGTTTGCAGTTAAAAGCATTCTCTAGAGCATCCTTGCTCAGTTATCTGTTTGAAACTTTTATTTAGTGGCTTGCTGCTGTATTTCTGCTGTGATAAACATTTCTGTAATGTTTTCTGCCTAAAATAGTGTAGCTAGTAGCTGTAGCATAGTTTCCCATCCTACATCTCTAGTGGTGTTTTTTTCTTGTACTTGGTGGCTTTGCAGTTGCCCACCCCTACTGTAAATTTGATCTGGGACACTCCTCCCAGTTTAGTGTCATTAGCACATTCTACTTAATATAGAGAGAGCATTTGAGAAGGCCAGCCCACTTGGTTTCTTAACCTTGAATTATCTTCTGTGCCTGTTAGCTAGAATCTACCATTACTAGAATCTCCTTGTGTTCTGAGTGTGCTTCTCAAACGATCTGGAAATATACAGCTGATAAGAATATTTTCTGGCACTTTTTTAACTGCTCAGAGTTCTGTACTGTGTTCATTTTTGCTTGACTAAATTATTTATATATTTGCTGACATTTTCTGATACTCTAAGTGCCCCCATCTTGATTTTTTCCCTAATTTACTGCTTTCTGCACTTGCTTTTAGTCATTTTTTTAATTTAATTGCATTTATTTAAACTGTATTTGCTTTAATATTGCTACACACTTGTGCACTAGCTTGCACTGCATTTGAATTGTTTTTACTGCTGTTTTAAGCTGTTTTAAAAAAAAAAAAGTTCTAAGCTTGTTTCCTGCCTTTCCTGTAACTAGTCTAGTCCAGATACAGATTTGTTGTATTCAAGACTGTAAGCTTCTGAGCACCCGCAAGCCCTTCTGTGTTGGTGGGAAGCCTTCTAGCTTATCAGTGGGGGTGCTAAGCACTAGGTAGCCTGTTTACCACAAGAGGAGTGGTTTCTGGCTCAGAAATTGTAGTTTATTGGCTGTTAGGGTAGTTTTTCCATCTCTTTCAAATTTCTGGTTTAAAAGGCTGCGTTTGCACTGGTTTGTGTTTGTTTAAGCTCCGTGCAGTGGCACTGAGCTGAGGTAAACTATTACTGGTGCCAGAAAGTCTGTTCTTCAGTTTTACCCTTAGATCTTGCTAGTTCCTTCTCTCTTGCACTTCACATAGCCTAATCATTTTGCACTTCAACAGGTTTTTGTAGCAATTACTGTAGCACACCTAAGTGCCATCAGCACTAGTCGTTCTTCACGGAAATAGCTGCAGTATTTAGTAGTTATGACCACCCCCCTCCTGGCATGATTAAAGGGCAGTTCCCTGCACCTTCTCCTATTAACCTGGTGCACTTGGGCATTCTGAGGCAGTGCAGGAACTGCCTCATGTACAGAGACAACCCTCTCCTCTTACCTCCCAACACTCAGACTTGTGAGAGATGCACTTATCACCAAACTGGAAGCTATGCACTGTCCAGTCAAGACCTAACTAGCTGGTCATGAGGAGGTGGTCAACACCTGCAAAATACCACATGGAACACACAAACCTCCAGAACACCCACTATCACAACTCACACATAAAAACACAAACCACACGCCCACCTTCATGGAGGCTCTCAATCAGCAGAGACCTCAAGACAAACGCATTTGACCACCACAACACAGCACAAACCATAGGACACAGAGCTCACCTCCACAGTGTGCCCCTCAACCTAAGCCCCTAAGGCTAAACACCTTGCCTAATAAACTAATCATAGGTGACTTGATAGTGAGGCATACAGATGTCCCACTCACTAGGTTGAATAAGGAGAAGTTAACAGTCAGCTGTCTATCAGATACCAGAATCCGACACATACATACACTGAGGTCACTCCACAAGTACAAGTATGCCATTGTCCATGTGGGTGTGAATGACCTGAGAAGCACCTCCCTGGACTACATGAAAAAAGCCATGGTGGAACTCTTGGATTATGTGGCCCAGGCAGGTATAACACTAGCCCTGAGCAGTATCCTACCGTCACCCAGAATGATACCGCAGTACAAACAAAAAATCACTGACTTCAACAATTGGCTAAGTTCCTGGTTTCATTCTAAGAGGATCCAACATCTATCTGCTTGTGATGACATGATTGACAGACCTCAATGCTTTGCCAGAGACGGCCTGCATCTGTCACCCCTGGTGGTCCGGGTACTGGTTAAGGCTCTTGCCACACCTACAGTGCCTTTTTTAGGCGGTGCTCCAAAGACCAAATAACCACCGTAACAGCTATAAATAAATGCAATCTGAAAGTCATGCTGCTCAATGCTAGAATTCTAAATCTCAATATGCACTTGCTCGTAGCACTCATCAAAATGGAGAACATTGACATTTGTACTGTAATGGAGACCTGGTTGAAAGCATCAGAAAGCACTCCTGTGCCCACCAGGCTATAACTCATTCCACACCTTTCATCCTTGAAACATGGACCGAAGCTCCAAAGGCGGCGGTGTCTCCACAGGATATGCACACCTCCAGACTAGTAGCCCAGCATAAAGCATTGGAGATACTTCAGGTACAACTAACATTGGGTAGAACGGCGATCCAGGTTACAGCCTGCTATAGGTCCCCAACCATGTCCATAGACTCTCACTCTATGTTCCTAAGCACCCTGGAATCCATCAAGGTCCAACTCAACACTCTCTTACTAGGAGTCTTCAAGTACCCCTCCATCAACTGGGAAAACTACTCAAGCACCAATACATTGGCCCAAAGCTTCCTGGAATTCATCAATTCCAATGCCCCAGACCAGCTCATTCTGACCCCCACTAAAGGAAGCAACATCCTTGACCTGGTTATTACTAACATGGGCGACCGCTGCTCTACACCAATAGTCAACCCCTCCCTCGTCAGATCACACCATAAACTAATCATCATGGAAATCCACATCTTACTCCCCACCCCCACAAAGGTAACAACCTTAAAAAACTTCTCCAAAGCTGACTTTAGTCTCCTAAAAACAGAGATGGCTAACTTCATGGCACCCATACCATTAGAAAACAGCTACATGACTCCGCATCATACAACAATCACTGTACAAACATGTACATAAATGCATGGAACTAGCCATACCCAACAGAACCAAGACGTTCTCCTCCAAAAAAAAGGAAGTCAATCTGTTGGCCCTTGTCATTAATGAACTCTACAACAAAAGGAAGGAACTGTTGCAGAAAAGGTGAAGTCCCAAGACTGGAAAAACTCCCTTATTAGCCTCAACAAAAAGTTGAGATCCCTCATCAAATCCTCTAAAGCCAGCTATGAAGACAGAATTGCAGTAGACACTCAAAACCATCACAAACTATCACAAAACCTTCTATAGCTATATCAAGAACCTCCACAGCAATACCCATATTTGCTCCGAGTTACTGCACAATGGTACCTCCTATACTGAGCCAACAGATATTGACAACATACTGGCTGACAGATTCAGTCCAATCACAATACCGGAAGAAAGTCCGGCACCCAGCATTACTGCAGCACAGATTAAAGCTGCACTGTCCAAGGCGAAGAAAACAGCTTCCATGGGACACAATAATATCCCTGGCTGTATTCTACATTAACTACAAAGCGAAATGGCACCACATCTGTGTGCCCTGTTCAGTCACAGCCTCACCTCAGGCTTTGTCCCTACCGAATGGCGCACTGCTACAATCATTCCTCTCCATAAAGGGGGAGCAACTACAGACCCTGGAAATTATCAGCACCTTAACCTGATGAGTCTGATATGTAAAGCTATGGAGCCCATCATCCTGGACCTGATTGTCATGGACCTGATTAACAAAGATATAGGAAATCTCCAAACTCTAGATCCTATGCAATTTGGCTTTGTGAAAGGGAGATCATGCCTGCTTAACCTGGTTGAATTCTTTGAATCAGTCACCAGGGCTGTGGATGAAGGCAAGGCAGTGTGCTTACCGCCTATCTCAATCTGGCCAAGGCCTCTGATGCCATTCCTCACTCAGGAATTATTGATAAACTCACCAAACTAGGCATCAACCCCTACATCACTAGGTGGGTTGCAAATTGGCTCACAGATAGAACACACAGTATGAAAGTAGCAGACTCCAAGTCAGACTGCCGACCAGTCACAAGTGGAGTCCCACAGGATCGGTCCTGGGTCCTCTCCTGTTCGGCATCTACTTCGTAGAAGTCCAGGCCAACACAAAGGGACTCTGGCTGACCAATTCTGAAGACGACTGCAAGCTGGGAGCCATTATTAACTCCCCAAGTGATGTACACATCCTACAGAAAGGCCTCAATACCAAAGACGGGTGTCGAAACCCTGGCCTTAAGTTTAATGCCAAACAATGCGTCATCCCTTTGGGTAAAACACTCAGTTCCCACTAATTACCACATTGATGGGAGTCCTGTGAACACTGAAGGCATTATAAGAGATCTGGGGATGCAGGTTGACCGCAACCTCTCCTTCAACCACCACACTGTCACTGTAGTCAGAAAGTCCTTCTATGTGGCACATCTCATTACCAATGGTTTTGCATCCAGGAAGATAGAGGTCATCATCTCTCTACTCTTCCCTCACTAGACCAGAGTATAATGCCCATTTGGCATGTACCTCACTAAACACCTGCAATAGCTGCAGAGCCCACAGAAGTACCTCACGAAGAGGATCCTAGGCATTAAACACATGTCCTACAATGACAGACTCAAAAGACTCCAGCTATTCTCCGTCTCATATCGCCTACTTAGAGGCGATCTCTGCTTGACTTGCAAAGCCATGTCTGACCCAGCTCTGTTAGGAAATGCTACATCTAAAGAAATCCCAATCCCTCCACACCACACACTCCAGAGACCTCAACCTCTTTACCACAAATAAACATAACATGTTGAAGGGACAGGTTCCTCATCCAGAGACTACCCATGCTCTGGAACAGACTTCCCATACATGTCAAGCAGAGCACCTCGCTGTCCCTTTTCAAGAGAGAATCCTGATGAGTGGATGGGTAATAGAAAGTTCACCCCAGGGATCACTCCAGTGGCTCTACTTGATAGAAGCACTGGGAACTAACGTCGGGCGACATGATGCCAGAGTACTTCTATGGGCTAGAATTGTAAAGGCTCCAGGGCCATTAGCTTAGTACACACTTATGAAACTATGAACCTATGAATAAAATAATGACCAAGGAGACAAAGTAAATATGTCAGGTAAGAATTGAAAAATACAAATGTTGCAATATATGTAAAAAAAAAAAAAGAATTATGATGGAACCTGCATGTGTAATGCATTACAAATAATGGCAATACCAGTGAAATTGTTCTCTTTTCATTGTAACTAATGCATGCAAACCAATAATGGGATGAATAACATTTTTTTTAAAAGTTAGAGGACAGAGCAGGTGCTGACAAAACCTGAGTTTTTTGCTACACTTGACAAAGTGGAAGGAGTAAACTGCATTAATTTTATGCCAGTATAAATAAACAACTGGAATGGTGTTCCACACCAGGATTTACTAAGATGGTACACCAAGTATGCTCCAAACCTGGCCATCAGAAAGCAGCAGAGACCTATATTATTAAATATGAAAACATACCAGCAGAAACAGCTACTCCTGACAAAACTGTGGCAGAAGGAAAAGTATAACAAATTTGGGACACCACAGCTTTTGTGGAAAATAATTTGCTGTACATGAGGCAGAGTATTCAATTTTATTTCCAGTCATCTTATGCACACTATCCTGGAGGATCAAGGATGTTTCATAATGCAGAACATATTATGAAAGAAATAAATAAAAAAAAAATTAGCCAACAAAGAATGAGCCAGTAAGGTGAAGGGGACTCCAATTCTCAATCTTCAGACAATAACGTCCACAGAGAAACATCATCAGTGAACCTTTTTTCACTGTTCCAAAGAAAAAAGCTTAACAGAAAAAAGTTAGAGTTGACAAATAAAAAAGAGGTACTTCAAACTTGAACCAAAAAAACAGTGACAGAAGATCCAGATAAGGAAGCAGGCTGGCAAAGTGAAATTAGTGAACTAGGGAAGCAGTGTAAAATATCAATTCCATTACACAGATTAGAAATACAATCTGTGGCTCTGCAAGAAGTGGATGAAAAAGACTGGAAGTTTGTTGACTTTCAAACTGGTGGGGGAACTGTAAAGCAGAAATCCAACTTTATGTCACTGATGTTTAGAAGGACACTGAACCGTCTGAAGCAGCAGCTGTAAGTAAAACTGGTTTTGCTCTTTGTAATATTTCCACACCAGTTTCCTGAAGTAGACTGCATGCCATTTTGTAAATTAGTTCTATACAGTATGCAGTCAGAATACTTTTAAATGAAGGGTGGGAGAAGCTTTTATAAGTATGTGCTAGTGACAGAGAAAGTACTTTCTTAGCTGTAATTTATCCAGGCTTTACAATGCAACAAGAAAAGATGGAAAGAAACAAGATAACAGGTAATATACTATATTTGGCAGCTAGGGTGAGAAGCAAAGGCGTACTGACCATAACAAGCTTCCCCTGTTTTTAGAGGAGAACATGTAGATGAATGTTCTTAGTTTAGACAACAGACACTGTCAATTTATTAAAAGACAGAGGGGGAAAAAACATGAAAATGGTAGATCTTTCATGCATCTGCAAAGTAAATAGCTGGGTGGTATGCAGGTAAAATGTATGAGGTACAGAGTAATTAACTTCTAAAGGGATAGTGACAAGCACTTCATGAAAACAAAAGGGTCTGATATTACAGGAAGTTAACAGTTATAGAAATAGTCGCCACCCCAGCAGCCTAAATATTTTAATACATAAAATAATAAATAAAACACTGCACAATTTAGTCTACTTAAGCTTAGTCACTGTACTTTTTTGTTAAGGATAAATATTATTTAGGGGCTTCCAATATGGCTGCACACTGAGTAACAGCTTGTTTCTAGCTCTCCCAGTGTGAAACAGAAACTCAGCAGAGAAGGCCAGTAGATTTGAGTTTATGGGTAAATTTCAGTAATTGGCTTGTAAGTGCACTGCCTGGATGCCAGGAATAAAGAAATACAGAAGACCTGGAAAAAAATCAGCTACAAAAAGTAAGGAAGAAACACTAACTGGGGAAAGTTCTGCACCTGTTCAGCAAAAAGCAATGCAACCTTCAGACATGACTTGCAATAACGTACAGGAAGATATAAGATAACTGCATACAGACCTGGTTAAACTAAACGCTGATGGAGTATATCAACACAAACAACAAAAAGCTTGAAAAATGGAAGAAGCTTTAAACAGATATTCAGATGCGATGATAAAGCTGCAAAAATCAGAGGTCGAAATGAAGAAAAGGCTAGCTGAATAAGAGACTGCCCAGGAAGAAATGTTTCAAAAATGTAACAGAATTAGAGGAGAGAGCATGTAGGGAAAAATTGAGATTTTCAGCTATACCACAGAACCTGGAAAAAAAACAGACTGAATTAAATTTATGAAAGTACAAATAAGCAACTGGACTAGTATTCCATAACAGGAGTTGTTCATTGAAAGGGTTCAATGCGTGTTTGCTCCAAACCTAGCTATTATTAGAAAGCAACCTAGACATTTAATAGTAAAGATGCAATCCTATCAGCAGGAGGAGTTGATTCTGACAAAACTGTGGCAGAAGGACAAAATACTAGAAGTGAGAGACAGCACAGTGTTTATGGAGAATGATTACTCACTGAAACTAAAATTCTTTGTAATCTGGCAAGTATTTGTGAAACCTTTTTCAGTATTTCAATGGAAAATGTTGGAGAGAGGGAAGAGAGCAAGACAGCTGACTAGAAGAAACGAGAGTATGGATTTGGGCGATGGAGAACAGTAATAAAACCAGTAACTCAATATGAGATTACAATGCAATAATTATATTTGTGAAGTATGACAAGAAAATCTGAAAATATTGGACTTTTTCAAAACTTCTTGGATTTGTGAGGGACTCTAAAGTATACGCCTTACTTCATGTCATTAATGTTTGGAAAAATGCTTTGGGAAGGGGAAGAGGGGAGAAAGCAAACTGTAAGTAAAGAAAACTTTATTTTCTTAACACTACTGTATTTGTGGTGTATGCTTTTTGTTGCATGCGAGTTTCAAGTGTAATGGAAAATGTAAACAGGTGCTGCTGTTTTTCTTTTCTCTCCTCTTCTCTCTTTCTTGTACAGTTTTGAGAAATATAGGCAATGCAATGTAAAAAAGCCTGGTTAAAAAGGCATGACAAAGTTAACAGTGATGTGCTTTTTCTTCCACTCTACAGGGAAATGCATTAAGGACCTCAGATTGATTAGTTTTAAGACAGCAAGTAAATATAAAAGAATATTGAGACTTTTGTTTTATCAAATGCATGTAGGCTTAGTAACAATTCTGAAACTGGAGACAGTCTGGTGGAAGGCAATTGGCTGAAGGAAAGAGAAATTGGCTAGGACATAGTGTTCTCTAAAAGTAATCAGGGGTTTTCACAGCCGAGAGGGGTCTAAAGATGAGACAAAACCAATTCAACTTCATAGGTTCATAGATTAGGTTCATAGATTAGTACTAAGCTAACTGCCCTTGCGCCGAGCCAGCCAAGCTAAAGTATCCCTTGTGAGACTCAAACCCTGCACCTTGAGTTTATAAGGCAAACACCTTAACCATTAGGCCACCCTCCCAATGGGATACTAATATAAGCAGGTGCTTGTTTTTTCTCCCATTTTCTCTCTTCTGCCCTATTTTTCTTTGTTCAGTTTTAAGAAATGTAGGCAATGCAATGTAAAAGAGGGAGAGAGGAGAAGTGAGGGAAGAGTGGAAAGGTCTTGTTAAGAGAGTATGACAAAAGAAAAATCAGTGTACTTTTTCCCATGCTTGCATAGGGAAACAATTGGGTTAAGACCTAGGTATTATTCAGTAGCAAGTTTATTACAAAACTTGTAAATGAAAAGACATACTGACTATTACAAGGCTTTTTTCTGGTAAATAAAGTATCTTTAGCGGTTTTGTGTCTAGTTTGCATGTTACCAGGAGACAATTTGATCCAGAAAAACGGACTGGAGAAAGTGTTTACTGAAAACATTCAAGTGTTTTCTCAGCTGGGAGAGCTATAAAGATAGCCAAAATCAAATGGCACTTATTAACAGCACAGGCTGTACTATGCGCCTTAGCATAACTAACCTTTCTTTTTGGTTAACTCTAGCCTGTCTGTGTGGCTATCAACTTAGAACATTTGTTCTAATTAGGAAGCATACACCATTTGAAGATGTATAGTTTTGTGTGTTATTATTAAGTTAATAGTTATTTGGGGGGTGTTTGTTCTGTTTGAAAGCTTTCAACAAACAAATTAGGTAAGATATGGCATAAACTCATATGGATATGACAAGAAACAACTCTATAAAAGACCAACCTGCCTAACAGTATATGCATGTAACAAACAAAAAAGCAGTTGCACATAAAAGGTAGTAATAACTATATAAGAAAATGATGCTTTCTGTAATGTCTTTAAATCGGAATGGTCTTACAAATGCATATAAAAAAGAATAGTGAACTATATTAAAAAGTGTAGAGTACAAATAGTTATGCTACAGGGAGACACATGGAAAGAACTGAACATGTGAATTTGATAAAGACATGTTTTCAGGATGGTTATTCAGTAGAATTATCTGGGGCAAAGGAAAAGGAGTGCTTATATTAATTTCAAGAGGAGCACTAATTGTGATATAAGAGGAGAAAAAAGATAATAATGGAAGATACACAGTACTAAGAGGCTACTGGGAAGGGATAAGGATTGCACTGACATGCATTTACATTCCACCTAAAACTGCTATAATGAAGATCAAGAAAATTCTGGGAGAAATAATCAGCTTTCAGCAAGGAATATTACTTATAGGTGAAGATTGGAATTTGGTTTCCAACAGTGAAGATGTGTCTGGGGGTCCTAGAGGGGAAAATATAACAAAGGAGGGTAGATTTTTTTAAAGAAATTTATGAAAATGTTTGGCATGGAAGCTGTGAATTCAGACTACGAATTCGGAGTGAATGTACATTATTCTCCAAGACACACAAACTGGGCTAGGCTAGATAGAATTTGTATCTCACAGGAACATGTGCATTTAATAGAAGGTTTTCAAATGCACCCAATAACTATTTCAGATCATGTGCCAATGATAACTAAAATAAAAATGCAATGTAATGAAATAAAAATGGGACTGATGCTTTCCCACCTATCGGCTGAAGAGAGAGGAATTTAAAGAATGGGTTTTGGAATTAGTTCAGAAGCTACTAGAGAAGATAGAAATTTCTTTTGAAAAAATAGCTAGGGACTGGGATAAAATTGAAGTGGGGTTTAAAACTAGGGTGGAAATAAAGGAAAGGGAGATATGGCTAAGTAGTAACAAGAATTATTTAAAGAGAGTGACAAATGTTCAAGTATTGCAAAATAGGGGGATTTTTTCAGAAGAAAAGGAGCAACTGCAGAATGCTAAACAGAAAATAAGGGATTACCTTGATAATATGCAAGAGTTACAAAGACTGCTGTTAAGTAACTTTTTTGATAATTCTAGAGCACAAAAACTTTAGCACAACCACTCAGGCAACAGAAAGTGGAAACGGCCGTCACCAAAAGTAGAAAGCCTATAACAAGAAAGATAACAAGAGATCCTGTAGAAGTATTAGAACTATTTTGAAAATTTTATGAAAGTTTGCATAAAGCAAAGAAATATGGAACTCAAGAAAAGGGACAAATGGAAATGTTTATGGAAGAATTAAATATGCCAAGGTTAGAGGTAGATGAGGCTCAATTGCTAACAGCACAGGAAGGGATGAGATAAAAATGGCTATGTATAACCAATCTACAGGAAAGTCCCCAGGAATGGGTGGTATTCCTGTGGAAGTTTGGAAGCTAAGAGGGGAAAAAAATGGAAGGTTCTGGAAGGTTTTCTTTAAAAGTATTTTAAGAGGATGAGAAGTGCCAACATCCTGGAAGTAGGCAGCAGTAATGGCAATACCTAAAGAAGGTAAACAGCCATCAGATCCAGCTTCATACAGGCCCATTTCAATCCTAAACCATAATTATAAAGTGTTTATGTCTATAATGGCTAAAATAATGACAAAAGTGATACCAAAACTGACAGATATGGATCAGTGCGGTTTTGTGGAGGGGAGGCAAACATTTGATAATATTAACAAACCACTAATGAGCCAGAGGGAAGCAGAACGTAAGAAAATACCACTGTTATTGGTGGGTCTTGATGCAGAGAAAGCATTTGACAGAGTAGGCTGGGACTTCATGAGCAGGGCAGTGGAAGCATTTACTTTCCTTACTACAATTATAAAGCTGATTAGTAGTATATATGAGGAATTGTAGGTGAACATTAAAGTGGGTGGGGTCTTCTCTGATAACTTCTGCTTGAATAGAGTAGTAACCAGGCAGGGTCATCAGTTTTCCCCTTTGTTGTCTGCACTACATTTAGAACCACTGGCAAAGAAAATACAGGACTCAGAAATTCAAGCATATAATTGATATGGCAGTCAGGAAAAGCTGGCTCTCTCTCTGCAGATATTACTCTATACATGACAAAACCAGAAAGGGACATTACAGTGTTGTAGAACATTTTAAGAAAGTTTCAGAACTTCTTGGGATACAAAATTAATGAAGCTAAAACAAAGGCAATAGTGGTAAATTATGTGCCCACACACAAATTGGTCCAACGATATCCATAATTATGAGGACATGATAAAATTAAGTATTTAGGTGTATGGATTAAAAATGACTCTGTTGTGGTACCTAAAGATATGTGGGAAGAGACTACACAGAAGAGAATACAAAACTAGAGAAACTGGAAGCTTTGTTATATGGATACAGATACTAAGATACAAGCAATTAAAATGTTTTTAGTCCCTTTAGTCTTATACACAGGTCAGGCATAGTTTTTATCAACCACAGGAGAAGCTGTGGATAGCAATTAAAGAGTTGAAGGATTTTATCTGGGGAGGGAAGACAGCTAGGGTTAAGTGGGATAAGATGATTCTTCCAATAGAACAAGGCAGACTAGGATTACCCAATTTGAGGGGCTATTTTAGAGGAACACAGTTAAGGCTCTTGTACAAAGCACAAGCCGAAAACTATAATTCAAAGTGGAAAGGAATAATGATGATAAAGGGAGAGATATTGGGATTTGGGATGCAGACTCAAACAGAACATCAAAAATCTGAGTATTTTATTCATAAAATAGCAATAAGTATTCTAAGGACTAAACCAGCATGGGAATGGAGAAAAGAGATTATGCAATAAGGATGACTACGGTCAGGAATACAGATAATAGGCAAGTGGGGGTTGGAATTTACTGCAGAAAACTGCCAAAGGAACCAAGATATTGGGAGCAAATAACTTTAAAAGGAAAGATAATAGAATGGGAAGAAGTCAAGAATTTACTTGGACTGCAGGTTAGAGATTGCCTTCCCTATCAAGGACTGATAGGGTATAGGTAAAGAGAAAGAAATGGGGGGGGGGTCCTAAATGAAAGACTAGCACTGGTAGAGTTTTTAACAGAATCTAAAACAGAAGCCACCATTAAAAAAGGAATAATTAGCACAGCATATAAAATATTGCATGAAAATTATAAGAATCAATCAGAGGAGCTCAAAAAGGATTGGGACGAGAGAATGGATAATTCACAGAGAAAATGAGGGGTTATATGTATATCTCCCAAATATGCAACAAAGTCTAGAATATTTAGGATCTTTGCCTGGAAGTGTTTACATAGGTATTTTTATACCCAAAATAGACTCCAAAAAATTCTTCCTCAGGTGGATAGCAAATGTTGAGGTGTGACAGGCAAGAAAGAGTGGCTGGGGACATATTTTTTGGGAGTGTAATGAGCTGGCAGACTTTAGGGAGACCCTGTGGACCACTCTGTTGATGAATCTGGGTGAGTGGAGTGGATTGGATTGACTGGGGACATGATTTTTGAGGTACAATACAGAACAGGAATTGCCTAGACATAATAAAGCCTTGCTGAGTCTAATTATGACGGCTGCCAGAAAAGCAATTACTAGAAAATGGAAATCAAATCCTAGGCCAACTTTACTAGAATTAGTGAATACAGTAACAGAGAAAATAAAAAAATTGTGATCTTTACAAAAAGGGATGGAACAAACTAAACAGGAAAAATGGGAATTGTGGGAACAATATATGCAGAGAAAGAATGAGGTTTAAGAGGCAGGATTTGAATTAGTCATATACTGCTTGACTGACCATGACTGGATAGACAAGTGATGTACAAAACTTGCAACTATAGTTGCTTCAATGGTGTCTGTGATGTATAATGTTTGCAGCTGAAGGGCCAATGTTGTTTATCATTTACATAAATGTAAGTCTGCCTATGCCATGCGTAATAAAGATGTTTTTGAAAAAAGGGTAAATATTTAATGAAAGTACACACAAGTTATTTTAACTTCTTGGAAGGGAACATGGATTAGCAAGATGATCGATTGTCATGTACAATATGTGGTAGTAATAGTTTTTTTTTTTACCAGAATGTTTGCTTTGTCAATATTAACATGGAATGTAAGTGGCCTTACAGGTAGAGAAAAAAGTGATGAATTATATTAGGAAGTGTAGGGTGCAAATATCAATGCTGTACAAGAAGCATTTTGAAGGAAATGAGTATATGCATTTCACAAAAACTCTCTCAAAGCTGACATTCAGTAGACTATCAGGAATAAAAAAGGGAAAATTAAAACTATGAAGAAGGATCCAATAGTGACAAAAAAGTGAGAAAAAAAGGTAAAAATGGTACATCTGTGGCAGCAAAAAGTTACTAGAAGATATGCAGTAGCAAGAGGTCTTACTGGAAGAGGAGAACTACACTGGAATGTATTTACATTTCATCTACCACTAGTGTTATGGAGATTATGAGTATTTTAGGAGTGATTACAGCTTTCAGCAGGAATTATTACTGATGGGTGGGGGTTGGAACCTGATCTGCAATGGTTAGGATATACTAAGGGACCTAGAAGGGGAAACTGTAACAAGAGGTGGTACATTTCAGAAGAAATGTACAATAATATTTTGTATGGAGGATGTGAAACCAATAGTAGCATGAACTCATAACTTATATATTTATTCCCCAAGACACCTAGGTTGTATATGATAAAAATAATTCACAGAAACATGCATACTTAAAGGGCAACTACGGGAAGTGTAACTAGTTTTCTACTTCCTGATGCTTTTTTCTCCTCTACCTGTCACTGCTGGCTCTGAAAATAATCATCCAGGCATGGGGTAGCATTTATTTTTCTGTTTCCGATCGTTTGCCGTATTTCTGCTAGCAGTAGAGTTAACTATCTGTATAAAAATTTATTCTCGCGCTCCTTCAGTAATCATAAAGCCTACCGACAAGTCGCCCATCAGTTTTGAATGCAGTACATAGTGAAACCCACCCTCCTTGGCTACTGTCGCCCTAGAAACGCCTATATTTAAATTATGCAAGCCTTCCTTCATGTATTCTCGCCTCTTCAGCCTGCCCTCTCATAAATATTCATTTGCAAAGTGAAGGAACTTCTTTTTAATTGTTAAGTTTGGAGACAGCGTTATTTTTTCAAAGGAGGATACATCTTTTAAGCAGTTTTACGTGGATATTCCAACTGGATCAGTTATTTTGTGCATTCTTGTAAGTGCAGACTTTGTTTTTCTTAAAAGCTCATTCCTGGCTTATTTTAGTGAAAGTATGCTTAACAATCCTACCGACTTTCAACATAACTGAGGTTTTATAAGTAGTATTTACAAGAGATGGTTGTAGTTCTGTACGGGGTAGTACGTGCACATAGGACTCTCTGCATTACCAAGTTTTTTTCTGTCCTTTTTTCCTTTCGATATACATGTGGTGCGGGAAGCAGATGGCAACGGAAGTACATACGTTTGACTTATTCAGTGATTTAAACAAAGTTATGTTTTAAAAAATCTTTTTCACTACATGCTATTAATTTTTTAATTAAGTTTATATTGAAGAAATTAAGAATACATATTTACGTTGATCGAGTAGGTACCTGTATTTTGCATTTAATACCACATCTAAATATTATGACTAGTTAGATTAATTAGACTGACTACTCATGACATCCTAGATAGTCAGATAGAGGACTTAATTTTTGCCCTTAATGGTAGGTATGATTAAATTAATTTAAAGGAAAACTGCTGTTTTCTGTTTTTTTTACTTTTGGAATACTGGTTCTCTGGTGCTTGCTTTTTTGCAGTTGTAATTTCCGTTTTGCCATTACCAACATTTATTTAAAGGGCAGCTTTCATTTTCTTTTTCTTAAAGTGGAAGAGTGTTAAATCACTGTAGATTATGTTCATTATGAATTTCAGAAAATGCACATTCAAGCAAAACCTGTTGTTCTGTAAAGTTTTAGGTAAAATTTGCATTTCACAATTCTGCCTGTTTTTGTGCAGACTAACAGTTCACTTAGTATAAGCGAACAGATTGCTTTATGCTGCATCCATGTGCTCTTCTGCTGCTGATTAACTTTTTCATTTGTCCAGAATTTTGAAAAGCATGTTAAGCAAAATTTGCTGTTTTATCAATACTTTGAGTGAAGTAGTATGTAAAATGTTGCCTGATCTTGGAACAGTAGTATACAGCAGTCAGTTCCATCTCCATATCTTGTAAATTGTGCTGCTGCAACCATGTGCAATTGTTCTGCCAAGCTGCTCTATCAATTGTTAGGTGAATTTAGGTTAGTGAAACCAAGAAATGTATTAAGTTAACTCAAGGCATGTGATATGTGTGCACTACAGCGGTAGTGTGTGTGTTAAGGAGGCACAATATACAAATTATGTTATTTGTCTGTAACATGTACAGTTTAGTTTGCACAGAATGTAGAGGTGACAATGTTCATAGAACTGATTTATAATTAGGATTTGTGTACTATAATAAGACTGTGGCTGTTTATTTTTGTGAAAAAATATTGATGTTTAAAGTTCAGGCAACTAGTGACTTATTTTAGCTTAGGCCTTAGTAGAACATATTTATTGCTTGAAATGTCTGGTACTAGCTGGGCACGCCTTTTGTTTTTAGGAGGGTATATTTGAAAGTACTGAAGGCTAACATTATTTGATTTTATCTACCTTACTTTCAACCTTACTTTGATGCTACCTGAATTACGTAGTTATGAAGCAATCATTCATTGACCGTTTTCATTCTGTGGGACCTTGTATGTTTATGCATATTTACTTTTTGGTCTTGTTCTTAATAGTTGCATGTATATCATTTATGTAATTCATACTTGAAGAATCATTGAAACTGGAGTCAAATTCCTTGTATGGGTGCATACTTGTCCAATAAATGTGATTCTGATTTCTGATGAGGACCAAGCACAGTCAAGAGGCTTTATTTATAGAAATTTTATTCTTTATAGTGAGTTATCACACTGGATACAAGTATATGGGCTTAGCTTTAGGACAGAAGAAAAGGTTAAGCAAGAGAACCTCTTACAGTGTGTTCAACACATTAAACCGTCTTACTTTGCATCATATTTTGCGTTGCTGTTTTATTTTTGTGTATATCACTGAGGGTTATAGTCACTGATGCTACACTTTCATACTTATTGTTGGAAAATTAAATGTTGATGTGAAATTTGTCAATGAACGTTTAATAAAATACATGGTAAATACTGACCATGTTAATTAAGCCCAAGGACATGCCTGTCATGCATTCACTGTGGTTCATTTCTTTAAATAATATCCATGGCAAACAATACTGAATCATACTAATTCAACCAAACAACTTTTATAAGTATCAGCTGACATTTTTATCATGCTAAAAGCTTTGTAGTTGAAGTCAAGTAGTCCCCATTTGGCCTATTTTTTCTACACAATCAAAAGTGTTCAGAGTATTTGAGGTGGAAGGTTTAGAGTTATGCAACTAATACTTTTGATCTTTTTAGCAGGTTCATAGGTGTGTACTAGGCTAATGGCCCTGGAACCTTTACAAGCCTAGCTCATACTAGTGCCCTGGCATTGTGCCACCTGACGTTAGTTCTTAGTGCCTCTATCAAGTACAGCCACTGGGGTGATACCCGGGGTGAACTTTCGATTACCCTTCCACTCATCAAGGTTTCTCTTGAAGAGAGACAGCGAGGTGCTCTGCTTGACATGAATGGGAAGTCTATTCCAGAGCATGGCCAGTCTGAGTGACGAACCTGACCCTCCAGCATGTTCTGTTGATTGTGATAAATAGGTTGAGGTCTCTGGAGCGTGTGGTGTGTAGGGTTTGTGATTTCTTTACATGTAGCATTTCTAACAGAGCTGGATCAGACATGGCTTTGTAAGTCAGGCAAAGATCGCCTCTAATTAGGCGATGTGAGACAGAGAACAGCTGCAGTCTTTTGAGTCTGTCTGTGAAGGATGTGTTTATTGCCTAGGATCCTTTTGTGAGGTACTTTTGTGACCTCTCCAGCTCTTGCAGGTGTCTAGTGAGGTACGTGCCAAATGAGGCATTATACTCAATGACTGGTCTAATGAGTGAAGAGTAGAGAGAGATGATGACCTCTTTCTTCTTGGATAAAAATACCTTAGTAATGAGATGTGCTACATAGAAGGACTTTCTGACCACAGTGGCATTGAGAGGTTGCTGTCAACCTGCATCCCTGGATCTATTATAACACCTTCAGTGTTCAATGGGTTCCCATCGATGTGGTAATTAGTAAGAACTGAGTTTTTAGCAAAGGAGATGATGACACATTTTTTGCCATTAAGTTTAAGGCTATGGTTTTGACACCAGTCATTGGTCTCAGTGAGACCTTTCTGTAGGATGTCTGCATTACTTGAGGTAATAATGGTTCCCAGCTGGCAGTCATCTTCGAAGTTGGTCAGACAGAGTACCTTGGTGTTGGCCTGGACTTCAAAATTGGATGCCGAACAAGAGGGGACACAGGACCGATCCCTGTGGGACTCCACTCATGACTAGTTGGCAGTCTGACTTGGAGTCTACTACTTCCGGACTGTGTGTTCCATCTGTGAGCCAATTTGCAACCTACCTTGTGCTATAGGGGTTGCTGCCTAGTTTGATGAGTTTATCAATTATTCCAGAGTGAGGAATGGTATAAAAGACCTTGGCCAGATCAAGATAGGCTGCTTGCACTGCCTTACCTTCATCCACAGCCTTGATGACTCACTCAAAGAAGTCAACCAGGTTGAGTAGGCATGACATCCCTTTCACAAACCAAATTGCGTGGGGTCTAGAGTTTGGAGAGTTCCTATATCTTTGTTAATCAAGTCCATGATTATGTGCTCCGCAGCTTTACATATCACACGCCTCAGGATAATGGGGAGATAATTCCCAGGGTCTGTAGTTGCTTTCCCTTTATGGAGAGCGATGATGGTAGCAGTGCACCATTTGGTAGGGACAAAGCCTGAGGTGAAGTTGTGCCTGAATAGGGCACACAGATGTGATGCCAGTTCGCTGTGTAGTTCATGTAGAATATGGTCAGGGATATTATCAGATCCCATGGAAGCTGTATTCCTGGCCTTGGACAATGCAGCCTTAATCTGTGCTGCAGTAATGCTGGGTGCCTGGCATTCTTCTGGTTCTGTGACAGGTCCTTTGGGGGGGGGGGGGAGAGGTGTGTAAAGTTCTCACTGAATTTGTCGGCCAGTATGTTGGCAATGTCTGTTGGCTGGCTCAGTATAGGAGGTACCCTTGTGCAGTAACTCAGAGCAAATCTGGTTATTGCCGTGGAGGTTCTTGATGTAACTATAGAAGGCTTTGTGATTGTTATTATTGTCTGCTGCAATTCTGCCTTCATAGCTGGGTGTAGAGGATTTGATGAGGGATATCACTTTTTTGTTGAGGCTAATAAGGGAGTTTTTCCAGTCTTGGGACTTCACCTTTTCCTGCAACAGTTTCTTCCTTCTGTTGCAGGGTTTATTAATGGCAAACCACCACCAGATTGGTGTCCTTTTTCTGAAGGAGATCGTCTTGGTTCTGTTGGGTATGTCTAGTACCATGCATTTATATACATGTTTGTACAGTGCATTGGTGTACGATTTGTACAGTGCATTGGTGTATGATTTGGCAGTCATGCAGCTATTTTCCATTGGCATGGGTGCCTTGAAGTTAGCCACCTCTGTTTTTAGGAGCCCAAAGTCAGCTTTGGAGAAGTTTTTCAAGGTGGCTACCTTTGCAGGGGGTGTGAGTAAGATGTGGATTTCCATGGTGATTAGTTTATGGTCGGATCTGACCAGGCATGGATTGACTAGTGGTGCAGAGCAAGAGTAATAACCAGGCTAGGGATGTTGCTTCATTTAGTGGGGGTCAGAATGAGCTGCTCTAGGGCATTGGGAGTTGATAAACTTAAGTAAGCGTTGGGCTAGTGTATTGTTTTCATTTCATTTTTGTGGTGTGTTGTATGTGCTGCAGTTTGGCTGTATCCCTCTCTACTTTTACAGTTTCCTAACTTCTTACTAGGATATTGATCTTGAAGCATCTTTAGAAGCCTAAACAAGTTTTTTTCACATGAAGTGTTAATACTTTTCATAGGGGACAAGGGCACTATTTCAGGAATTAATTTGCAGTTTCTTATCCATTCATCCAGGTTATGCTTAATAGAGTAAGAGCAGTACTTTGTTTTATGGGGGGTGAAAGATTATTCCATAGAAGTGGAATTCTCTGTTAAACATAATTCTATCTCACTCGTAAGTGTTCTATTTGTGTTGCAGAAGACATTAAGATCTCTTGAGCAGGTGTTTATGCCAGCAGTGGACTTGCATATGTACAGTAGGTCTGAGAGGATAGGATGTGTTGATACTCTGTATCCAAGGCTGTGGTCCCCCCTCAGCAACCATAATAATACCGAAAATCATGACCAGTCTGAGACAGTTGGTCTTGCTTGTGATTTTGATCTTTCATTTTCTTGCTGGGGAAAAAGCTGTGGAGATTCAAGTTGTGTCAAGTGTTTGAACTTGTCAGATTATATTTTCTCTCAGTTTATTTTCATATTTCAACACAGGTAGCCTCAGTAATTACATTCCTTATAACTTATGCTTAAGCTATCATGCCTGACAACATTGATGGACAATTACATAAATTACCTAAATTAACGTAAAATATAATTGTACTTATTCAATATTCCTTGTACTATTGGCCTCTTTCCTGCATATGCATATTAGATGGAAACTCGGCACACATGAAAATGTTTCAAATTTTTATATTTCTCAGGCGATGGCATACTTACAAGCACCGAGTAATACTGGACATATAGAATGGCCTAAAAAGTGTTGTAGTGGACAACTTAATTTCTAGGAATTTTCTAAAACTTGCTCTTTGTCAGTCTGTAAACTTTGCCAGGTCTACTGGGGTCACAATTTTTTTCTCAGTCCACTGGTTTCTCCCATGTTGGAAAAAGTACAGTTTTGTACCTACCATAAATGTAGATGTCCGATAGGTATGCATCTGCAGTCATAACACATGGGTTGTCCTGCCTCAGGCAGCCCTTCGGTCGGCCGGATTCCAAAGTCTGGGTCTGGCCTCGGCTGATGTCGCACTTTCCCGACGTCAGAGCTTCTGCGGTATAAAGGCATCAGCCGACGCCATTTGCCTCAGTGTTTCTTGCCCCAGATGCCAGGTGCCCTCTAGGAAGGCTAAATTTGGATAAATGTTGAAAATTCCAAACAGTAGCAAACAAAAAAAATATATATATATATATATATATATATATATATATATATATATATATATACATACAAACAAATACACCATAATAGATTCCCCCAGCTAGCTAAAAGAGGGGTAAGCACCCTAGGAATACCACAGAGGGGAAGGAGGGTGGGTAATCCTGACTGCAGATGCATACCTATCGGACATCTACATTTATGGTAGGTACAAAACTGTACTATGTCCTTCAAGGATGCATCTGCAGTCATAACATATGGGTAGAATACCATAGCCAAACTGCGCGAGGAGGTACTAAGATAATGATGGTGTAGATAAGAGCCCTTGTAAAACTCCAGTTGCAAAACCTGCTCGGGATCTGGAGTATAAAGGTAGATTGTAATGCTTGGCAAATGTATGCACGGAGCTCCAAGTAGCAGCTTCTAAAATGTCCTTGGTAGCCACTCCTCGTAGGAAAGCTGTAGTGGTGGCTGTGGCTCTTGTGGAGTGAAGCCTGATATTTTCAGGAGTTGTCTTTCCATGAAAAGAGTAGCAGAATCGAATGCAATTTCCTATCCATTTTGAAATTGTCTGTTTGGAAATTGCTTTTCCTTGCACTCCAGTTGCATATGCTACAAAAAAAGTTGGTCAGTTTTTCTGCTGGTTTTAGTTCTGTCCAGATAGTAGCGTAGTTGTCTGTGTACATCCAAGGTGTGCAATAGTTTTTCCCCCCTGTTCTGTGGGTTAGGGAAGAACGTAGGCAAATGAATAGCTTGGTTCAAGGATACCCTGGATACCACCTTTGGCATGAAAGTAGGATTGGTTCTCAGAGACACTCTATCCTGGTGAAAAATAAGGAAAGGCTGCACTGCCATTAGTGCCTGTAACTCGGATACTCTTCTTGCTGAAGTGATTGCTAGAAGGAAAGCAGTTTTCCAAGATAAGAACTGTAAGTCTGCTGATGCTGCTGGTTCAAAAGGGGGTAGTGTTAATTTTTCCAGCACAAAATTGAGATCCCATGCAGGCAGAGGGGGTTTCCTTGGAGGTTTTACATTTTTGATCCCTCTTAAAAATTGTCTGAGGAGAGGGTGAGAGAAGATAGGAGGATCCATGTTGTACTCTGCTGAAATTGCTGAAGCATGAATCTTAATGGAAGAATAGGACAGGCCATTGTGGAACAGTTCTGCTAAGTATTCTAGGATGTGTGCTAGGTTTGCCAGTGCGACATTTGTACCCTTTGATGCACTCCAAATGAGGAATCTCTTCCATTTAGCTGAGTATGTTTTTCTTGTGGAGGGTCTGCGAGCCTCCAGGATAATGTCCTTGACCCTCTGAGATAAAACAGTTTGGTTTTGTTTTAAGCAATTTTCCAGGCAGTTAGCTGTAGTGTTTTCAAGTTCGGATGCAGGGTCTTGTAGTTGTTCTGCGTTAGAAGTAAAGGCCATAGGGGTAGAGGCCATGAGTTCGTCCGAGACATGCTTCTCAGTAGCGGATACCAATGCTGCCTTGGCCAGTCTGGAGCTATCAGAATCACCTTTGGCTGTTCCTCCCTGATCCTCAGTAGAACTTTATACATCAATGGGAGAGATGGGAAGGCATACACTGTTAGGGCCTTCTAGCTGAGAGGGAGTCCACCCTCCAGGCTTGTGGGTGGTATACTCTTGAGCAGAATTTCTTCAGTTGGTGGTTGAGTGGGGAGGCAAACAGGTCTATCTCTGGCATTCCCCATTTGTTTGTTATGATTTTGAAGATGTCTGGATGCAGCATCCATTCCTGAGCATCCGTGGTAGTTCTGCTTAAGCTGTCTGCTAGTGAATTCTCTTTTCCTGGTACGCATTTGGCCTGCAGTTGGATGTTGAGATTCAGGCCTAGGTTCCACAGGTCCATTGCCATCTGGCATAGAGGGTAGGAATGCGGGCCTCCCTGTTTGTTGATGTACCACATGACTGTGGTATTGTCTGTCCTTATCAGCAGATGTCCTTGCTGGAGGAATGATTTGAATGCCTCGACTGCATGCTTCACTGCCAGCATCTCCTTTAGATTTATGTGCAAATTCAGCTGGTCTTGAGACCATAGGCCTTGGATACACTTGTCTTCCATGTGTGCTCCCCATCCTAGGTCTGAGGCGTCCGTGGTGATGGTCTGCCTTGGCTGTGGTTTGTTGAAAGGCAACCCTCTGTTGGTCTGGCAGGCTTGAGCCCACCACAGGAATTCTTTTTTCAGGCATGGAATGATTGGTATCATGGTTTCTAGACTGTGCCTATGTTGAGACCATACATTCCTTAGGTACCATTGTAATTTCCTCATATGTAGCCCGGCATGCGGGATCAAGATTATGCAGGATGCCATGTAACCCAGGGCCTGCAGGACTTTCCTTGCAGTAAGCTGAGTTTGTCTTGTCAAAGCCATGAAGTAGACTGGGAGTTGCTTTTGTTTTTCTTCTGTGAGAAAAGCCATCTGAGTTATTGTGTCCAGATCCGCATCCAAAAATGTTATCCTTTGGGATGGCACTAGTCTTGACTTCTGGATGTTGACTGTGTATCCCAAGGCCTGTAACAGGTGTATGACATAGGCCAAATACTTTATTAGTTTTGTCTTGTTGTCCGCTTGTATTAGGCAGTCGTCCAGGTATGGGTAGATTTGAATTCCCTGAAGCCTGCAATGTGCAATTACTGATGCCAGGCATTTCGTGAATACTCTGGGCACAGTAGATAAGCCAAAGGGCAATGCTGAGAATTGATAATGCTCTGATCCTGCAAGAAATCTGAGGTGTCTTCTGCAATCTGGTCGTATAGGGGCGTGCAGGTATGCCTCCTTGAGATCTAGAGTCACCAGCCAAGACTCCTTGCCCAACATGGGAAGAAGTTGCTGTAGGGTCAGCATCTTGAATTTTGGCACAATGAGATATGTGTTTAGTGCGGACAAGTCGAGAATAGGCCTCCATTGGGTTTCTTTTCTTGGTACAAGGAATAGTCTGGAGTAAAATCCTTGGCCTTGTTCCATAAATGGTACCCTTTCTATTGCTTTCATCTGAAGTAAATTGTTGATTTGTCTTAGAGCCTCTGGCTTCTGGTTTGGTGGAAGGTTTGGCATTCCGCTCTTTTTTGGTAAAGTGTGGAAGTGAAACCTGTATCCTTTGTCTATTGTTTGCGATGTCCATTTATCTTTTGTAATGCAATGCCAGTTTTTTGAAAATAAAGCCAACTTTCCGCCCAAGGGTGCTTCCAGTTGTTCCCTGGTAGGCGGTATCAGAGCCAAGTCATTGTGTCTGTCCTGTGGAAGAGGTAGTAGTTGCAGCTGTGGCGGTACTCCTCTGGTTGGCAGGTTGCCACTGACGACCCCTGTAGGCACCCTTTGATTGACCTCTGCCTCTTGGGCGTCTATTCCTGCCCCTCTGTGCTCTGGAGGTGTCTGGAAAGGACCAATTCTTTGAAGGCGAGTTTCTGCTGAACCTCGGAGGTTGGACCTGCAGAAAATCCTTTACTGTTTGCACAGATTTTGCTTTTTCTTCCACTTTCTTTAGAATCTCCTGTGCAGGGGAGCCAAATAAACTTTGTTTCTCCATTGGAGCATCTAGGAGTTTAGCCTTGACATGGTCTGGCAAGGATTGCTCTTTTAGCCAGGCATGCCTTCGAATTACTGCTCCAGTCATAGCTGATCTAAATGAAGCCTCCAGTGCATCATAGCCACATTTTAAGAAATGATTACTGACCTGCTGAGAGTTGTGTACCAAATCCTGAAGGGACTTACAGTCTAAAGGTTCAGGAGAGGAAAGCTTTTTATTCAGCTGATCTAACAAATATTCCTGGTACTGTATCATATGGAATTGACAGTTTAAAGCCCTGGCAGAAAGAGTAGCAGATGTATAAACTTTTTTTCCCCATCTCTCTAATGCTCTTGACTCTCTTTCAGAGGGTAGGGGTTTTTTGGCAGTGGCAGCTGCAACACCTTTTGGGCCCTGAGAAATAGTTTCTGGGTCTGCAGCATGGGCTTTATACAAGTGGAAGTGAGAATCCGGGACCCTGTAATATCTGTCAGGTTTGGCAGGGGCCGGGGGAAGAGAATCAGGGGCAGAACTGACATCATTATATGCATCATCAACTACAGTTAGCACAGGTGGTATGGCTAAAGGCCTATGCTGTGGCAAGTGTAAAAAGGTCCTTAGTCTTTTCCTAGAATCAGAGAAATCCTGACCCTGCTATTGAAAGTGTTCCCTCACTGAGTGCAAAGTCTCCCCAAAAGAAAATTCTTCTGGAGGGGAGGCAGAAGGAATAGAGTCTTGTGCATCTGAATCCTCATAAGGTGAGTATGGCCCTTCCTGATGGTCTGATAAATCAGATCCATCCGAGGAGTAATCAGAGGAGAGAGGTTCAGGGGGTTCAGTCCTAGGCCTTTTGTCAGGAGGAGGTAGAGAGGCCCTGTCTGGGTGAGGTTGGGAACCCCTAATCAGAGATATAAGGTCCTCAGCAAGGCTGAGAATATGAGAACTTGAGGAAGGTCTCTGAGAGGTAGATTTTGCTGGTAAAGCTTTTGAAATTTTAGCTGCTTTAGCCCTGGAGAAGGCCTTAATAGACATAGAAGCAGGGGGCCTAGCTGCCCCACGTGCAGGTGTAGAAATGTCCAATGAAATGGTGTCGGACAATTCTTGTGTGCTTGCTTCTTCGGTAGGGATTTCTGTAGCCGACTCAGCCGGGGCCTCTCTGGCCTCGGTTGTCGGAGGAATGTTTTCGGCAGAAGTAATAACCGAGGACTCGGTTTCAGCCGAAACCGAGACACTCGCGGTAGGCCTAACCGTGGTTTCAGCCGAAACCACGGGCCGCGAGTGTCGGTCCTTTTCCTTGCGTTTTTTGGCTAAATGTGTAGTCGGAGTCTCCGACGGCATTTTATATGCAAAAGCGGATCCAAAAAACTCTTCTGCAAACTCCGACCGACGTCTAAGAGTCCGTCGGTTGAAGGAGGCACATGCTAAACAAGCTGATACGTCGTGGTCTGGGCCTAAGCAAGGAAGGCAGTAAGAATGGAAATCCTTATGAGGTATTTGTTTCCCACAAGTTAAACAAATATTTACTTTGTCTGACATCGGCTGAGGCAAGAAAGAGTCCCCAACGGGGTACTTAGCTTTTTTAGAAGTCTTTGGTAGCTGAAATCTCTGGATCTGACCGACCGGCACTTGCGATCAGCTTCTGCTTCGGGCACCATGCGGCAAGAAAGACGGAGGAAAATAGTGTCGGCTGATGCCTTTATACCCCAGAAGCTCTGACGTCGGGGAAAGTGCGACATCAGCCGAGGCCAGACCCAGACTTTGGAATCCGGCCGACCGAAGGGCTGCCTGAGGCAGGACAACCCATATGTTATGACTGCAGATGCATCCTTGAAGGACATCCTGATGAATGCATTAATATTATTTATTGGCAAATGCTTTGCATTCTCATTTTCCTATTTCCTACATAAAAGTGGAAAGGAGTTTAAAACGTATCTGTTTTCTTGGCCAGTTCCCAAATACCTGAAGTCAAATTTAAATTCTACATCATTCCCTGATACGCACAGTGCTATATGTACAAATTGCGGAAGGAGTCATTACTGGGCACAATGTGGCTAAAGAAAGAGCACTTCTGGCTGAGATCAAAGAGTGAAACATTTATTATTTTAAAGAACTGTAATCAAACAAATGTTTTAGAAATTGTGTCAATCCCAGCCATGGTATCAGACAATCTAATTATTTGGAGACAACATGGGCAGAAATGCTAAATGAAGTGAGAGATAAGTACATTTTAACAACACACTAAATATTACATGCATATTGCTCTCCTAATAGCCATATCTGATATGGTGTACAATTTACAAAATGTTATGTAAGAATTCTTCTTCTTTCATCTTTTCCCAGTTAAGGATTGCCACAGCGAATCACTTGTCTGCTTATGACTGGCAGTGGAGTTTAACAGTGCCGAGTTGCCACCCTGGTGCCCAACCTTCCATAGAAGTCACACACACACACATACGCTCTCACACTTAGGGCCAATTTAGAGTGACCCAAACACCTACAGCATGTCTTTGGGGTGTTGGAGGAAAACGCAGCACCCAGAGAAAAATCAAACACCCACAGGGAGGACATGCTTACTGCGCACTAAAGGCACCCCAGCTGAGGACTTCTTGCTGTGAGGTGGCTGGTGTGTTTAACATATGCTCAAACTTCCATATTAGTGCATATGTAGGGTTCCATTTTCAGTAGTTGTGCAAGTATTGGACATATTACTGTTGTGCTCACTTTGCGAACTGTTCAATTTCACTACTCTGGCATATAAAGCTTGCTGGGAAGTATGCTTTATGTTTGTGTTTTGGAACACTAAGGCATATTAAAGAACATGGCAGCACAGTGAAATGTTTGATTTGCGCCTTTGCATACTTGGCCAGTTACTGTAGGTATCCCCTGTGAAATAGATTTGCTTAGATAGTAGCACATGGTGACACATTTCTGAACTGATTGCATGAGTAATAGTTTTTTTTTTAGTGCTTCTGCATACATTGGCATATTACTCATGGGGTGATTTGGATTATTGATTCAATTCACTGTTATAGCATAAATGCCCAACTAATGGAAAGCTCCTTATGCTAAACCTTTCACAATTGTGCTTGTGTAGGCTCAACATACTCAGGAAGGGGACACTTGGTTAATGTGTCATTACTGTGTTTACAGATACGTGGGCATAACTGTGAAGGATGACTTGTCAATATGTTTCATGTTAGCTTTCGTGCTTACTCTGACATAGTACAGAAGGCATTGCCTAGTCACACGTGCCTCATCATAGGTAAACAAATAAGTGTTTGATTTGGAAACTGTTATTTTTTATTCTCCATACTGTGGCATATTAATGGTAGGGGTTCATGTGATTAAATGTTGCACTTTTATGTTTGTGCTTCCTTGCATATATTAAGGACAGGGTCACTTCGATAAATGTTTTATTTGTGTACCTGTGAATACTTGCATATATAATGGTCACCAGTCACAACCAAAGTGACACATAGCTCACAATACCAGTGTGCCACCCAACAACAGCCCCTAAGGCAAGAAAATGTACCCAACACTTTAGTCATAGGTGACTCTATAGTCAGGCACACTGATGTCCCACTCATCAGGCTGAACAAGGAGACAATTACAGTCCGCTGCCTGTCGGGTGGCATGATCCACCACATAACGCATGCACCCAAGTCAATCCACAACAAGTACAAATATGACTCTGTCATTCTCCATGTTGGAGTCGAAGACTTGAGACTTACCTCCCTGGACTACATGAACAGAGACATGGAAGAGCTCTCGGATTATGTGGTCCAGGCAGGTATGATCCTAGCCCTGAGTAGCATCCTGCCTTCACCCAGAATGATAAAACAGTACAAGGACAAAATTATTGATTTCAACAGTTGGCTAAGCTTCTGGTGTCATTCAAAGGGGATGCAGTATCTGTCTGACAGTGTTATCCTTTAGCATGGGGGCTTTGAAACTTCCCACCTGGGTCTTAAGTAACGTGAAGTTTTCTTTTCAAAAGTTTTTCACGGTGGTTCCTTTGACCGGGGGAGGTGGCGGAATGTGGATATCCAGAGGGATTAGTTTATGGACAGATCTAACCGGCGAGGGGTTGACCTTGCGTTTGGAGCACCGGTCACCCATGTTGCTGATGACCAGGTGCAATATGTTGTCACCTCTGGTGGGGGTGTTGACCAGTTGATCCAAGGCGTTTGAGTTTATAAATTCTAGGAAATGTTGGGCAAGGAAGTTCGTACTTGAGTGGTTATCCCAGTTAATGTTTGGGTAATTGAAATCACCCAGTATCAGGGTGTTTTGTAGGACCTTTATGTTTCCCAGTATTTCCAGGAATGAGGAGTGTGGGTCCTGGGACATGGGTGGGTGATCTGTAGCAAGCTACAACTAGAACAGCAGTTTTGCCCGTTGTTAGTTGCACATGGATGATCTCGGAAGCATTGTGCTGTGCCATTTAACCTGGAGGTGTGGCTATCCTTGAATATGGATACCCATCCGGCTATTTCGGTCCTGTTTTTGTGGCCAAAATGTGTGGTATGAGTTGTAGCCTGGTAGTGCTGGGGTGCTCTCTGGAGCCTAAAACCAGATTTCTGTTACTGCACACATATCGATTTCTCTGCATACTGAGGAGTGCGTGCATTTTGAGGTTTAGACTTGTGTGATTGAGCAGCATTACCCTCAGTGTTTTATTACTTGTGCTATTTACGGTGGTGGGTTTGTCTTTTGAGCCTTGACTAAAAAAGGCACTATGGGGGTGGCAAGCGTCTTGGCCAGTATTCGAAACCCTAAAGGTGACAGGTGAAAGCCATCTATAGCAAAGCAACGTGGCTTGTCGAGCATGTCATCCCAGGCTGACAGACACTGGATCCCCTTTGAATGACAACAGAAGCTTAGCCAATTGTTGAAATTGATCATTTTTTCTCTATACCGTGGGTATACTGTGGTGTCACTCTTGGTGAGGGCAGGATGCTACTCAGGGTCAGGGTCATACTGGCCTGGGCTACGTCATCAGAGATCTTCTTAATGTCTCTTTTCATGTAGTCCAGGGAGGTACGGCTCAGGTCATTCACACCAACAATGACAGAGTCATATTTCTACTTTTTCTGGAGAGACCTGAGTGCTTGTGTTATGTGGCGGATCCTGGCACCCACCAGGCAATTACTTCTCCTTGTTCAGCATAGTGAGTGGGACGTCAGTGTGCCTGACTATAGAGTCAACTATTACTAGTCTGTTGTGTGGCACTCTGGTTTTGTGAACTGTATTACATAGTAAATTATAGAAATACACATGGAAAGATGTTTAATCAACACAATTACCACAATCACACAAATAACTTCTCTGTTGCTGTGAATATGGATAAAGAAAAATGCCTATATGTACCATGTATACAAGACTATCCAGTTAATGTGTGCGGTTAGAGTTATTTATAACAGTAAATATGTACATTTAGCTTCTCTATTTCTGTATAAAATGTCCCTGTTAAGATGCACTGCTTGGCAGTGGTGGCTGCCCCTGAATTGGCATTATGCGCATTACTTACCATCACATTTCTGCCATGTCATTGTACATACTGATGCAAGTAAAAGCAGTTTATAATGTTGCTAGGCATTTGGTGAAATGTTGCATTTTAGTGCTTGTGCATACCACGACATATTTGAAACATGGTTAATTGTTATGTTTGTACAAATAGCTAAATATTATAGAAGGATACTTCATGAAAATCAGGCATATTTCTCCACTTCCACATCACCCATTCACAACATGATCTTTCTTTCCTTTGATGTTACTTGCATAAGACATCCAGAGCACTATCAGGGGTCATGATACCTGTGTCGGAACTGTCAACACTTTTGTCTTTGACAAACTTGTTCTTCCTTTGTTTAAAAAATCAACTGTATTTACATAGCAGTCCCGATGTCTACACTTGCCTTTCATAAGGACTGACTCCCTTTGTTTCAAAAAACAAATCTATTTACATAGCAGTCCTGATGTCTGCACTTGCCTTTCATAAGGAATGACTCACAATTTCTTTGGCTGTCTCTCCTTTCCTAGTGTAATCAGCGTGTCCTTGTTATTCAACTGTTTCTGAATATGTCTTTTTTGCTGTCCTTTGAAGTAATGACATGTCAACTGCTAGATATGTAGTTACTAGTGTTATGCTTTGCTGGAAATATCTTTACATGCACCCTCTTCCATTAATTCTTATGCTTTGTACTGCATTTTAATTTGAATGCATAGAGCTCAGCTGATAAAAGTAATCCTTTTAGCTCCACAGAAAAGTTTTCCATTGCATTACACCACTGCCTTTGCATATGTATGTGGTCACTCCCTTCATCTTTGACAGTAGACTAATTTGTGGTTTATTTCGGATCAATGGATCCTGCAGAGCATGCTGCATGTAGTCACATGTTGCCACAGTACAATCAATAGTTTTCTATCTCCTATTTTTTAACTTATGTATTCCTGACTCCATATCTATGTACAGTCTATATAAATAGTGCTCACACCGCTGTTAAAATGCCAGGTGTTTGTGATATAACAAATAAGAACACAAAACTTCATTTCAATACTTTTCTCTTACCTATAACCTCTACAATTCAATTGAAATACAAACGATTCGTTAAGGGTTAAAAACATGAAAAATAAGCGACATAGAATAAGCTGGTTGCAGAAGTGTTTGTTGAAGCAGGCATACAGCTGGGTACAGGCATACATACTTATGCTTACTTACAGCTAAGTAGAAGGTGAGTACTTCTAGAGTAAGTCACTCATTTAATAGAGCTGAGAGAAAGTCTCCTTTAATACTTGGGTAGTGGTTGTTATTTTTAGTTAAACCAAATAGACATCGTAGGACAGAATAGAGGGGATGAATGTGAAGGGAGTGGGAGATAGCGAATGAGATGTTAGTCAGGGTTAGAGCAAGGGCAAAGCCAGCGTGTTATGAGGTATTCCTTGAGATATTTTTTTACAAACCATGTATAAGAAAGAGAAGAGAGTTCATTAGGAAGTTGGTTCCAGGTTTTTCCCACTGTGTAATACTGAGTCTCCAGCCTTGTTGTTATGTTTAGTAGTGCAAACTAGTAGCTTATTATCTGAGCAAAGTGTTTCCAGATTCTTGTATTAAGTAACCAGACTAGAGGGGATTGGGGTATTCATAGGGTGGTAGAGAATCTTTTGGGTGATAACTTGTTGATAATGAGGTTGATTCTGCAGTTCTAACCATCCCAGCTGTTTAAGGTTGTGACAGTGATGGGTATAAATGGCACTGGTATACAGCATGCTGGAGATAAGGTGGTTTTGGGCAATGGTGTAAGGAAGGTTTTGATTCTATAAAGGGAGCCTAGTTTTCTGTTGATTGACTTTATAGTAGTATTAATATGATCATCATAGTTAAGGTACTGTTCAATTGTGATACCTAAGAGTCAAGTTGAGTGTCTGGGCATATGGTAGTCACATTGTTAGAGGATACTGTCAAGTGAGATTGTGGAGACTTTCTGCTACAAGACATTCAAGGTAAAAGAGTGAGATTATCAGGTGATGGCCGATGTGACAGCCCGAGCTATTCAGCAAAGTACTGCTGTTACAGTTTGATGGATATGGACTCTGGATATCTCCTGGATTTCTCCGTAGAACAACTTGGTGACGGAACTTCTTCAGTAGCTTTGGAAAAAAAGGCATTCCTAAAATGTATGCAGAACTTGCGTTGACTCAAAGTGGACATAAGTGTAGTAGCAACAGACAGACTGAGTGATTGGAAGTGCAATGATGACAGAGTTTCCGGAAATTGATCATCAATTTAACCTGTGGCATGTGTCAAAAAGTATTACCAAGAAGACTGTATCAGTTGCCAAAAAAAAGGAAATGGAGCAGTTAATGCCGTGGTGCCAAAGTATTTCAAACCACTTGTGGTGGTGTTCTGAAACATGTGATGGAGATGCGCCACTACTGCTTGAAAAGTGGAAGTCTCTCATCCATCACATAACAAACAGGCACACCTGGGACTGGGGAGAGAAATTCTGTGCCTGTGAGCATGATATTCCATTGCCAGACCAGGAAAGTAAACAGTGGTTGGAAGTAGGTGATGCTCCGCACACTGCACTAGTGAAGATTGTGAGCAACACAACACCGGTGAATGATCTGAAAAGTACAGTTTTGTACCTACCATAAATGTAGATGTCCGAACTGGATAGCATCTGCAGTCATAACAACTGGGGTTGTCCTGTCGTCAGGCAGCCCTTCAGTCGGCCGGATTCCAAAGTCCGGGTCCGGCTTCGGCTGATGTCGCACTTCACCCGACGTCATCTCTGTTGGTCTTCGGGTATAAAGGCATCAGCCGACGCCATTTTCCTCAGTGTTTCTTGCCCCAGATGCCAGTAGCCCTCTTGAAGGCTAAAATTTAGATAGATGCCAATGTTTCCAAAAAGATAGAGGTAAACACAAAAATAAGCATGTATGTACATATATACAAACAAATACACAATAAAAGACTCCCCCCCACCAGCTAGCTATTAGGAGGGTAAACACCCTTGGAGTACCACAGAGGGGAAGGAGGGAGGGTAATCCTGACTGCAGATGCTATCCAGTTCGGACATCTACATTTATGGTAGGTACAAAACTGTACTATGTCCTTCATGGATGCATCTGCAGTCATAACAACTGGGTAGAATACCATAGCCAACAAGGGAGGAGGATAAAACTAGATTATGGTGTGTTTAGGATCCCTTGCAGTACAGCAGTGGCAAACCCTGCTCGGGATCTGGAATATAGAGGCAAATTATAATGCTTGGCAAATGTATGCACGGAGGTCCAAGTAGCCGCCTCAATAATGTCTTTGGTTGCCACTCCTCGTAAGAAGGCTGTGGTAGTGGCTGTTGCCCTTGTAGAATGAGGTCTTATGTTCTGTGGAATTGGTTTTCCATGGAAGGAGTAACAGAATCGTATGCAATTTCCTATCCATTTGGAGATTGTCTGTTTGGAAATAGCTTTTCCTTCCCTTCCTGTTGCATAGGCTACAAAAAGTTGGTCAGTCTTTCTGCTACTTTTTGTTCTGTCCAAGTAGTAGCGTAGCTGTCTATGTACATCCAAGGTATGCAATATTCTTTCCCTCTGTTTTGTGGGTTGGGAAAGAAGGTAGGTAGGTGGATTGCCTGGTTTAAAGACACTCTGGATACCACCTTAGGCATAAATGTAGGATTAGTCCTCATGGACACTCTATCTTGGTGGAAGATTAGGAAGGGTTGCACTGCCATTAAGGCCTGTAGTTCTGAAACCCTCCTTGCTGAAGTAATTGCCAGTAGGAAAGCAGTTTTCCATGACAGGTGTTGTAGGTCTGCTGTTGCTGCTGGTTCAAAGGGTGATAGTGTCAATTTTTCTAGCACAAAGTTTAAGTCCCAAGCTGGTAATGGTGGTTTCCTTGGAGGTTTTACATTCTTGATTCCTCTGAGGAACTGCCTGAGCAAAGGGTGTGAAAAAACAGGTGGATCAAAGCTGTATTCTGCTGAAATAGCTGATGCATGTATCTTGATGGAGGAGTAGGACAGGCCTGAATGAAGAAGTTCGGCTAGGTATTCCAGAATGTTAGGCATATCTATGTTTGACACATCTTTTCCTCTTTCAGTACTCCAAATGACAAACCTTTTCCATTTTCCAGCATAGTTTCTTCTTGTTGAAGGTCTGCGTGCTTCAAGAATAATGTCTTTAACTCTTTGGGAAAGTTCTGGATTAGCTGCTGCTATGTGATGTTCCATGCAGTCAGTTGCAACATTTTTAGGTTTGGATGTATGATGCTGTAGTTGTTCTGAGTTAACATCAAAGGCATCAGGCGTATTGGCCACATATTGTTGCGAGACATGCTCCTCAGCAGTGGGTACCAGTGTTGTCTTGGCCAGTTTGGAGCTATCAGGATTATCCTTGGACGTTCTTCCTTGATTTTTAGTAATACCTTGTGTATCAAGGGAAGAGGTGGGAATGCATATGCTGTTAGGCCTTTCCAGCTGAAGGAGAGCGAATCCACTTTCCATGCTAGTGGGTGGAATGTCCTTGTGCAGAATTTTTTGAGCTGGTGATTGAGAGGTGATGCGAATAGATCTATCTGAGGCATTCCCCATTTCTTTGAGATGGTCTTGAAGATGTCCGGGTGCAGCTTCCATTCGTGGGCATCCGATGTGGTTCTGCTTAATATGTCTGCTAGAGTATTCTCTTTTCCCGGTACAAATATTGCCTGTAACTGGATGTTGTAGCTGAGTGCCAGGGTCCACAGCTCCAAAGTCATTCTGCATAGGGGTATGAATGAGTGCCTCCCTGTTTGTTGATGTACCACATGACTGTGGTGTTGTCTGTCCTTATCATCAACTGGCCCTCTGAGAAATGGTCTGAACTTTTGGATTGCCAGTTTTACTGCCAGCATTTCTTTTAGGTTGATGTGCAGGTGAAGTTGATCCTGTGTCCACAATCCTTGCACGCATTTGTCCAGCATGTGGGCCCCCATCCTAGGTCTGAAGCGTCTGTTGTGATGGTCTGGCTTGCTTGACATCTGCGAAAGGGTAGCCCTGGGTTTGACTGGCATGCCTGAGCCCACCATAGGAACTCCTGTTTTAAGCATGGAATTAGTGGGATTTCTGTTTCTAGGCTGTGTCTGTGTTGGGACCATAAATTCTTTAGGTACCACTGTAGTTTTCTCATATGTAGTCTGGCAAGTGGAACCAAGATTATGCATGATGTCATGAAGCCCAAGGCCTGCAGTACTTTTCTTGCTGTTAACTTGTTCAGTTTTGTTAGTGCCAAGAAGTAAAGAGGGAGTTCTTTTTGTTTTTCTGTAGTTAGGAATGCCATCTGTTTTACTGTGTCCAATTCCGCGCCCAAGAATGTCCTTGTTTGGGATGGTATCAGCCTTGACTTTTGTAGATTGACTGTGTATCCCAGTGCTTGCAGCAAGTAAATGACCCTTTGTAAATCTGTTGTCAGCTTGCTTTTGTTGTCCCCTTGTAGCAGGCAGTCGTCTAGGTATGGGTAAATTTGAATTCCTGTAGTCTGCAATGGGCGATTACTGATGCCAGGCATTTTGTGAATACTCTGGGCAGTAGATAAGCCAAAGGGCAATGCTGAGAATTGATAGTGCTCTGATCCTGCAAGAAATCTGAGGTATCTTCTGCAGATTGGTCGAATGGGGACGTGCAGGTATGCCTCCTTGAGATCTAGAGTTACCAGCCAACACTCCTTGCCCAGCATGGGATGAAGTTGCTGTAGGGTCAGCATTTTGAATTTTGGGACAATGATGTATGTATTTAAGGTGGACAGGTCGAGAATTGGTCTCCAACTTTTTCCTTTCTTGGAACTAGGAATAGTCTGGAGTAGAACCCCTTTCCTTGCTCTGCTGTTGGCACTCTTTCCACAGCTCTCATGTTTGCTAACTGCATTATCTGTTGTAGAGCCTCTGTTTTTGATTTGGAGGTAGATTTGGCATTCCTCTTTGACTGGTAAAGTGTGGAAGTGGAACCGTAACCTTGATCTATGGTTTGTAAAATCCACTTGTCTTTTGTTATATAGTGCCAGTTCTTTGAAAATAAGGTTAATTTTCCGCCTAGAGGAGCTGCTATTTGTTCCCTGGTAGGCGGATTTAGGTTAAGTCACTGTGGTTGAGTTGATGTAGTGGCAGAGGTTGTGTCTGTGCCTCTGTTGTTACCTTGCCACTGTCGTCCTCTGTAGGCACCTCCCTGGATTGGTTTCTGCCTCTGGAACGTCTATTCCTGCCCCTTTGAGATCTTGTGGAGTCAGGAAAGGACCAATTTTTGGCAGGCCAGTTCCTGCTAAACCTTGGGGTTGAACCTGCAAGAAATCTTTAACCGTTTGAACAGATTTTGCCTTTTCTTCCATTTTCTTCATAACCTGCTGGGCAGGTGTACCAAACAAACTTGTCTTATCCATAGGAGCATCTAGCAACTTAGCTTTAACATGATCCGGTAAAGCTTGCTCCTTTAGCCATGCATGCCTTCTTATCACTGTGCCAGTCATGGCTGATCTAAATGAAGCCTCCAGTGCATCATAGCCACATTTTAAGGAATGGTTACTAACCTGTTGTATGTTATTTACCATTTCTAATACATATTTCTTATCAAGAGATTCATCAGTGGTTAGCTTTTTAGTTAACTGATCAAGCATAAACTCTTGGTATTGTATCATGTGAAACTGACAATTTAAAGCTCTAGCTGAGAGAGTAGCTGAAGTGTAGACCTTTTGCCCCATCTGTCTAATGACCTTGCTTCCCTTTCAGAAGGAATAGGGTTTTAGCTATGGTTGGCTACTGCCTTGGGACCCTGGGATATAGTTTCGGGGTCTGCAAGTGGGGCCTTGTAAAGGTGGTGATGAGTGTCTGGCACCCTGTAAAATCTGTCTGGTTTGGCAGGGGCTGGAGGTAAAGAATCTGGTGCGGAGCAGACATCATTGAAAGCATCATCCACCACAGAGAGAACAGGAGGTATAGCTAAGGGCCTGTGCTGTGGAAGGTGCAGAAAGGTCCTAAGTCTTTTCTGGAGTCTGAAAAATCCTGTTGCTGCCATTGGAACTGCTCGCATGGCATGTAAGGTTTCCCCAAAGGAGAATTCTTCTGGTGGGAAGCAGCTGGAATGGATTCTTCAGCATCAGAGTCTTCAAAATTGGAGAAAGGAGCCTCTGGCTGATCAGTTATGTCTGATTCATCGGCAGACTCATCAGAGGACACTGGCTCAGGGGCTCTGCCCTAGGTCTCTTCTCTGGGGCTGAGAGGCCCTGTCTGGGTGAGATTGAGATCCTCTAATTAATGAAATTAAATCTTCTGCCAGAGTAAGCATTTGAGAACTAGAGGAGGGCCTGGTTGTAGGGGGTTTAACAGGCACTGTTTTAGTAGTCTTTGCTGCTTTAGCCCTGGCGAAGGCCTTAATGGACATGGCTGCTGGAGGCCTAGCAGCACCACGTGCTGGGGTAGAGACATCCAAGGGAATGGTGTCTGATAAGTCAGTGGCAACCACCGTAGTGGATAAAATTTCTGAGGCCGTTTCAAGAGTGGTAGCAGGGGCCTCAGTTGTAGAGACAGATTCAGCTGTACTTTGATCAGTTTTCTCGGTTTCGGCTGAAACCGAGACACTCGCGGTTTGCTTAACCATGGTTTCGGTCGAAACCGCGGACCGCGAGTGTCGGTCTTTATCTTTGCGTTTTTTGGCAGATTGGGTAGTCGGAGGATCCGACGGCATAATGTATGCAAAATCAGAACCGAAAAACTGTTCAGCAAACTCCGACCGACGCCTAAGCGTTCGTCGGTTGAAAGAAGCACAGGCCGAACAGGCTGCTACGTCGTGGGCTGGGCCTAAACAAGGCAGACAATAAGAGTGGAAATCTTTATGAGGTATTTGTTTCCCACAGGTTAAACAATTATTAACTTTTTCTGACATCGGCTGAGGCAAGAAAGAGTCCCCAACGGGTACTTAGCTTTAGAAGTCTTGAAGTATTATTCGGTAGAAGTAATCTCTGGATCCGACCGACCGGCACTTGCGAACAGCTTCTGCTTGGGCCACGCGCAAGAAAGACTGGGGAAAATGGCGTCGGCTGATGCCTTTATACCCGAAGACCAACAGAGATGACGTCGGGTGAAGTGCGACATCAGCCGAAGCCGGACCCGGACTTTGGAATCCGGCCGACTGAAGGGCTGCCTGACGACAGGACAACCCCAGTTGTTATGACTGCAGATGCATCCATGAAGGACATCACTTAACACAGTTCTGCCACACAGGCAGCTTGGAAGTGTTTCATGCTCTGCTGTGGAAGTATTGCCCCAAATTTGAGCATTTTTCAAACAGTGGAATGAAAGTACGCACAATGCTAGCCATTTTTGATCATAACGCCAATGTGAATCGTCAGCAAGCAGTAGTACATAACCCAAAGAGTAACTTCGCAAAAAAAGGAGATCTGTGTTACCGCATCGTGTATCCTAAGGCAAAACAGGAATGGGTTGCAAAACCAATTTTTGAAGAGAGAAAATATGACTATATCTTTGATATGATTGTGGATGTCCTGTTGATGAAGAGTGGTAAAATTTCCATGCCAAGCTTTCAGGTAACATCTGTAGCAAAAAATATAGCCAAGTGTGAGAGACCAGATAAAGCCGAAGTAATTGCCAGGCATATATCACGATTTGGTAAGTCACAGAATCCTTGATTACTGTTGCATGTAGTCAGCATAATAGAAGTGTGATTGAGTAATGCTGCACCAGGCCTACATGTTTGATCTGCAGTGATGTGTCAATGGTGTTAGAGCCAGTAACCATTGCAAACAACATAAATTGCTCTTGCCTACAATCAAATGCAGAAGAATTTTTACAAGTACATTTGTAGATGACAACTCTGAAGACTACTAAGCTAAATTACGACATACAGCAGGATTTGTTAATGTCTAATACAAGCCTGAAGGATGAAATCAGAGAAAAGTAACAAATGGGAGTTGCTAGTGCATGTTAGCATTGCTTACAAATGACAATAGGAATTGTGAGCAGTCTGAAAATGATGATGTGTTCATAAGACTAGAGTTGACAGTGGAATCTATAGTTACGGTGTAGCTAATGAAGAAATTAATGATTTGCTAGATAGTTTTGACAATAAGGAGGTCGTTCACATTGAGGTAGCTGTTTCATTTATGGTCTTGGTTTGTGGGCGTGATTAGTGTTGTGGATGACTATGTAACATTGAGGTGCTGGATAGTTAGTGTGTCAACATCAGCTACTGATGGGCCCTTAATGAACACACGAGCTGAGGAGCATCAAGTTCCACAACCAATCTCGAGTTTTGTACAGGATGTACAAAACAGGATGAGAATAAGTAAACTTTTTGGTAAGTGATGATGTGTATGAGAGCACGGTGTATATACAGTATCATACATGCGGTAATGGACAAAGGAGATCAATGCAATTAGGGTAACCTGTGAAAACAGAGAGAGTCAGAGGTCATTTGTCATGTAAAAAGGATTGATGAGCTTGAAATGTTGCTCTAGATTAAATGCACAGTGCTAGTAAAGTATAGGTAATCCAGTTATGACTGACGGCCACTGGATATTATTTTACTTCAGTTACCTTTAATGGGTCTTTTCAACTGTATGTATTTTGAACACTTTTAAAATTCAATCACAGGATTGTGATAATCTGTAGTGTCCCATAGACAACATATTTGTGTACATTGCACAGTGTTTGATAGGTAATGACTGTTTGGATATGTTTTCAAGTTTGCAAGGAAGACCAGGGTGATGGTCTGCATATATTGCACGTCTGAAAGGTAATGACTTTTTTGATAAGATTTCAAGTTTGCAAGGTAAAGCAGGGTGATATGTAGTGTCTGTGTTTCTTTTTTTGTTGTATTACACATTATTTAACAAATACTGTATAAAACAGAATATAGATAGATGTCAGTAGTAAGGATAGTAACATGGTTTACTGTCTCAGTTATGTATTTGTTAGGAAGATAGACTAATAATCGCTTTATGTTAGTAATGTTATTACAGTGCAATTTGCAGAATGTTGAGGTTTACCGCTGAGGGCTGCTTGTGAGTGAGGATGTTTGACAACATTACAAAGCTTTATCGTGATCTATTCTTGCTTAGTGGGCGATTCGTAGAGCTCCTATGGATGGCAATGCTTAGGGCCAAAAACTTAAGGTCCCTTATGTGTACTATACATAAAATAGATATGGAAACCGTGAAAATGCTAGTAAACTCACTGGATTAGGAACTACCATCATGTTTTCAATCATTCATGATTGCAAACTGAAAACGAGAATACACAGATGAGGGTCATTATGAGCACTGAAGAAAAAATGTACACGTTTCAGATTACCTTTGGCGTCAAAGATTTAACCAACTGAAGACTCTTAAAATGAAGTACAATACAGCAACAAATATCAACCATTATGGTAAATGCATAACCTTAATTTCTTCTGAGTGTGTGTGTGTGTGTGTGTGTGTGTGTGTGTGTGTGTGTGTGTGTGAGAGAGTGTGTGTGTGTAAGCTGGTTAGACTCCAATAGGCAATGTGAAATTATTTGACGCTGCTATTCTGGTGAGGAGCACCTTATTTATGCATATATTTTTATGTGCACGACAATAAACTCTATGGCATGTCAATTACTCAACTATGATTAGCCTTCTATCATTCTTTTGCTACAAGTCACCAATTATTTTGCTTTCCGAGTATGTGTATGTGCACGACTGGATATTCATGCATGGTGTACATGGCATATCGGAGAACTACTAAGCACAGTTTAAATGAACATCTGTTGACTGACTGCAAGCAGAATAGCTGTGTGCATGCACTTGGCTTCCTGTACTAGGATAGAAGTAGATGATGAGATGATGTGAGGATGTCAGTTGGTAGGATCCACAGCAGACATTGCTAGTAACTGTGGCCAATGCAGCAGGACTAAGCAGTACATGGTTTATGTACAAGTAAGTATCGCTTCTGGGCCTTGAAATAGAAAGCCACTTTGTAGATGCAGCTTGAGCAAGAGCAGGAGGGATGGGAAGGTAGTCCACCACTGGTAATTATCGATTCTGGGCCTTGAAATAGAAAGGCACTTTGTAGATGCAGCTTGAGCAAGAGCAGGGGGGATGGGAAGCTGGTCCACCAGTGGCACTGTGGCTTAGTTCCAATCATGGATATGGACTTTATGACTAAATTGAAGTAGCTTTGCTAGCAGTACACTTAAAGTACTCTATTCCAGATGAATGTCAATTGCTACCTGTTTTTGCAAACTGGAAATAGTGTGTGTGTGTCAGCATGCATGAATGTATGTCTGTATGATGTCTGTGGCGTGACGGAAAATGATGGAGCTCAGATGGACCGACACCAGATTTGCTGCAGTCCTGTAGGGATAGTTGTGTCAGTGCAGCAGGTTTGCAACCATTAATGAGGGAAAATGTTATGGGTTATCATTGACACTAGAATAGACATGCCAGTTGACATGGGAGCTGTGTTTTGTGGAAAGGTGAGTAAAGGACAACTGAGTGCTCCACTGCTTATGGTTGTGTTCATTCCATTATGTACACAGGGTGCCAGTGTTCTACCAGAGAACAAGTGGTGAAAATGGTGCATGTGTCTATGTACAAGCATATATGTTAGTGCATGTGTGAGTGAGTAAATATGCATGTGTGAGTGTATGCGAGCAGTTCTTCAGGCATATCTGGTTTTTGGTGTAACATAGAAAGATGGATCAAAGGTGGAGTTGATACTTCCTGCTCTGGAGAGAGGTGTGTGAGTGACTGTGTGACTGCAAGAACTGGATTGGGTGGGTGGGTGGGTGGTTTTGTGTCTGTGTGCGTCTGTGTGTATCGAAGAACTGTGGTGCAAAGCTAAACTGACACCTCCTTGATGCCCTGCTGTCGGGAGAGCTGTGTCAGTGCAGTGGGCTTGTGTCAATTACTGGGGTGGTGATACAAGATGACAATGTCAGTACCTTAGACAACCCCCTTGGAATTGAACCAGTATTTTGTGGAGAGGAGGGTAATGTAACACACTTCAGCGGTACACTGCTTGTATGTGTGTGTGTGTGTGTGTGTGTGTGTGTGTGTGTGTGTGTGTGTGTGTGGGTGTGCATGTCGTAAGAGAAGGGTGTACATGGAGTAACATAGAACATGTGATGAAAATGGTCTTGGTGTGTTTGCTGAAGTACGCAGACATGGTGTCACATAAAGCAAGTGCTGAAGGTGATGTGTGCTTGTGTGCATTAGTGTAGGTGTCAGAATACATGTGTGTGTGTGTGTGTGTGTGTGTGTGTGTGTGTGTGTGTGTGTGTGAACTAATTTGTGGAGGCATGCATGTTACTACAGTGAAACATGGATTATAGCTGATCTGGTGTACAGACGTGTGCGTAAGTGTATTTGCAAGCATTCCTGTATGACGTCTGTGGTGTAAAGGAGTGTGAAGCACAGATGGGAGTGACACATCCCTGCTGCCCCGCTTTGGGGAGAGCCATCTCAAGGGTAGTGGGCTGGATACAATTAGTGGGGGGTGTATGAATTGACATTTATTTATTTATTTCCAGTTTGATGACCGGGGATGTTCACTGGGCTCAGGGAGCCCGTTTTCAGTGCAGGTCCAAGGAGAAAACCCTTATGTTACAAAGTTTAGATACAGATACAATACAGAAAAGAACAATTTACAATTATGTTTCATGCTATAGAGCAGTTGTAATTTTTTTAGGTACATGCTGCCTGTAGATACAGACACAATATTATTAATGAACAATTTACAGTTACATTCCATGTTAGAGAGCAGGTGTAAATTCTTAGGTACATGGTACAAATTCGATATTTACATTATCTACATGTGTGGTAGAATATAGATCATAGCTAGAGAGGGTAGTAATCATAGCTGGAGAGGGGTTTAGAGGTGGAGAGAGACTTATAGGACTAGGTGAGTATGTTGTGAGGACATTGTGAGTAGCTCAGTCAGCTCTGTGGAAGTATGATCAGTAAGGTGTAACTGAGAACAGTGGAGGAAAGCCAGATGGACTTAACACCGCAAGTGTGATAAGAGACCTCAGGACACAGGTGGACAGTAGTCTCTCCTTTCATAATCACATCGTCATGGTAGTCAGGAAATCCTTCTTTGTGGCACACCTCATCACAAAAAGGTCTCTCATCCAGGAAAAAAGAGGTCATTGTTCCCCTCTACTCGTCACTTATTGGTCCCATTATACATTACAACGCCCCTTTTGATATGTACCTCACAAGACATCTACAACTGTAAAGACCGCAGAAATACCTCACAAAGAGGATTACTGGCCTAAAATAGATGCCCTATGCAGACCATCTTAAAAATCTCCAGCTTTACACCGCCACATATCACCTACGTAGAGGCGATCTCTGCCTAACATACAAAGCTATGTCGAACCCAGAGCTATTGGACATGCTCCACTTAAAGAAATCCCAATCACTCTGAGTTACACGCTCTAGGGCCCTAAACCTTGTCACCACAATAAACATAACATGCTGGAGGGATAGATTCCTGCCATACAGACTTTCCATACTCTATAACAAACTATCTATATCAAACAAAGGTCCTCATTAGCACTCTTCAAGAAAAACCTTGATTGGATGGGAAATAGGAAATTCACCATGGGAATAACTTCTGTGGCTCTGCTCGACAGTGGCACAGGAAAATACATTTCTTGGGTGGCGAAAGCCAGGGTAGCTACTTGGCTAGGCTTACATAGGCCCTAGGGCCAATAGCCTAGTACGGCCCTATGAACAGTGTATTGTGTACAATCAGCATACCTCACAAGTGTACCTAATTTGGCATTGTACCTTTGCTCTGACATGGTGGAATCAAAACTGATTCCTGACTCCGGTTTTGGATTGTCTTGAATAAATAATGAAAATTCTTGCTAGTAGGACACTTCATGCACGCTGTGTGATTTGAACCAAAGGAGTAGTACTGCTACTTAGAAAAACTTTATAACTTTGAAGCCTTCTCAACGAGTTGACTTTGTTGCTGAAAGAATAAGAGATATGCCTGAACGAATAAAAAAAAAAGGCTGTGTGAAGCTATTGTAACAAAAACTAGTGGCTGACAGCCTAGAAAGGCTACTGTTAAGAAAAAAAAATTCAGTTGTTAAGTAAAGTTTGGCAGTATGGTTAATTGTATGCTATATTACAGTAACTATGCAAAAATAAGTATGTGGCCAGCCAGTAAGCACTACACACACTCCAAAGCAGATACTTCACTATGTCCATTTGAGAAAATTGATATAGTAGACAAAAAGTTGAATTCAGATTAGAGTTTGTTTTTTCTGCCACTTAGCCTGGATATGTGTAAGTCAACAGTAAGGAGGAAATAGTCATTAGGGAACAGTTTTAGTGGCACACCAGGCTGACATTTGTTTGATGTCTATTGTCATGCAGGGTTGCTAATTAGCTGAACGTAGCCTAGCTGGAAATCTGAGACTCTGGCTCATAGAAGGAGTGTAGATGGGAGGAGTAACTTGGTCAGGAACTGACAGTAACAAAATTGCTCTCTGTAAAAAGTCTTTTTTATCTCTGTAATTAGGTGACACTTTTCCAAGCTTCTTTCAGAAAATGTGTAGTGCATCAGTATGAACAACATTTGTAACACTCAGTGCAGGACAGTCAGTGACACTTGACCTACTGACTGTTAAATGTGGGAATATTTTTCAGGTTTTCCATTCAAAGTGAATGGAAGCCTGATCTGACAACAAAAGGTAGGGCTAATTGTTCTCACAATCAGAGCTGTCAGACTGCATTTTGGGACAGATTTAGCCAATTGAGGGAAAATAGTCTCATTGGGATGTCTGCCCCCATGAGGGCAGACAGGAGAACAAAAATAATAAAAATTAGAATTAATACTTTTTTGGATTAAAGCAGCATTGGGAGGTGCAGACAATCATGACTAGATAAAAAATATGTTTTTTCAGCATTTACCCGTAGTGGTCCGTTAATTTAAAGCTTTGACAACCATCCAATAACCTATCAGGTCACAAACACAAAGATACAAACTTTCAAAACAACAATGCAAAAATCAGACACTGGTGCTTTCCTACTTATTTGTTAAAAAACTGAACTTAAGGAATGGGTAAGTAGGCACAATTTTAAAGACAGTAGAATAGATAAAAATTACTTTGGAAAGGATAGCTAGTGCGTGAAAATAGGACAGAGATACAGGAAAGATGTAAAAGTAACTATTTAGAGGGGGATGACAAAGGTTAAAGTACTGAAGAAGGGGCATCTCACAGAACAAGAGGTGCAGCAATTGCAGACTGCTAAAAGAAAATATGAGAGTATTTGGATAATATGGAGGAGTACAAACATTTTTCTCACAACTTAGGAAAAAGAAAAGAAACCTGCTGCCAAACAAAGGGAGCCTATGACAAGAAAAATAACCACAGATCACAGACATGCTATAGAAAATTTATGAAAACCTATATTAACAGCAGCAATGGGTGATCTCTACTGAAATGTCTGCACTCAAAATGTCAAGTGGCAACAAACCGAACCCGCCAGGAAAATGGTGCAGCAAGAAGAATGCTCTTTTCCTTTAAACTTCTTTGGATGGACCCCCCCCCCCCCCAACCTGCATCCCATGAACTTATACATGTCAACTCAGGTATTGCCATACCTATGATAAAAGCCAGTTTAGTAAACAGACAAAACACTTGTAAGCACCCTTACATTTATCCAGCTGAAAAACCCACAAGTGGCACAGGGTCCTATCAGGTGAAGGTCAGAACAGCATGTAGTAATATTAATCACATACACAAAACCCAAGCTAAGTTACCAAAAATGAAATAAGAAGGGCTTCACGTATCTTTTCAAAATGCATTTATTCTTACTACTTACAAAGGGCAGATGAGCATTGTGACTGTTGTGAATTAACTGGTCAGTGTGTTTATATATACATTTCTACCATACATTATATTACATTTGCAAACAAATCACCATTTGGAAACAGCTGAAAACACGAGAAAGTCCGCTTTCCATTGGCTGTTGAATTGTCCATCAGAATAGTCAATGGGGTCTTGTGAATCAGGAAATTACAGCAAGGCTTGAGGGTTTTAGACATTGATCCAAATTAAAACTTCCAGTTCTCCACTGGATGATGAACAGGCAATGGGATTTTATGGTTTTACATCCTGCAGCAATTCCAATCCAGGTCAGGGGATTCTTGTCATTGGTCGGAATTTCAAAATGACCAATTCCCATTGGCTGTTGTTTTAGCCTTTGGTTCACATTATGGAACTGAGGGATTCTCCTCCTGTAAGGGTTAATGAGGAAGGGTTTCCTGGTATGGTAACATTTGGTGCCATTTAGTAGTCTTAACTTACCATTTTTCTGTTTGTTTTATATAAAAAGGTTTCCATGAAAATGCACAGAAATAATAATATAAACTACGAAAGAAAGTATCCAAATAGTGTATGTATAGTCAATAGCCCGTTGCTAATAATGTGCCTTTTCTCTCAGCTTCTTCAGATCTGCTAAGTAACGGATTAATTTCATTATTGCTAATTGTGGTTGAATGAATAATAAAAAAACAATATTGTAGCAAAAGCCATCATTAGGCAAACTTCAACCCAGAAAAACTAAGGACTGAAACAAGAGTCTAAAACAAACTGGGGGCTTTTAATATATTAAGCACCAATTATTGTGATTGATAAAATCATGTTTGGGCTCTGTAATATACAGTGAAAAACAGAAGATTAAAAACTTCCCAGTGCGTTTTGGGAAAATTATTTAGTATTAAGTACAACACAGTCCATGGGTACAGTTGCGAGCCATATCGAATCAGGAAGCAGCTTAATCATCCGCCAAGAACCCAGAGGTACACAGGCCCTATTCCATTAGTGCAGCTTAGTAAAAGCAGTTAGCCATTGGATGTACACATGTCTAATCAGAAAACAAACCACTGCAGTCCCGTCCAGCAGGGAAAAAATCTTCCAGGTCCTTGGAAATTTTGGTGGAGATTTAAAACCCTGTATCTTCATGAGATGCTGAGCCACCAGCGTGACTTTTACTTAAAGGGTAGAAAAAGTATTGCTTGTGGTTATAAACCAGTGAACTAAAGTTGTTTTTAAGATGATAGAAAAAATGGTATGAAGAACCATCTGCAAACCTAAAAGAATCAGGAGAAAAGTGATATGAACGGCCAGGAAAGTAGGGGTGTGGAGGCCCTTTGTCATTGGTGCACTATATTAACTATGTCTTGCCATAGGATGTAAGCTAGTTCATAGGTTCATACTAGGCTATCTGCCCTGGGGCAATTATAAGCCTAGCCCGATTCTGTATGGCTTACGCCACCCCTTGATTTGAGTATACTGTGCCCTTTTTAAGGTTTAGTTTACTGTGCCTCTGTCTAATAGTGACACGGGAGTAATCCCTGGGACAAACCTACGATCCCCCTATTTATTTCTGTGCTGAGGTTCAAGTCCCTCGAGCGTGTGGCTCTAAGGGATTTAGATTTACTGAGGTGGAGCATGTCCATTAATTCTGGATTTGACATAGCTTTGTATGTCAGGCATAGATCGCCTCGAAGTAGGCGGTATGCAACTGAGTAGCGCTGGAGTTTTTTTAACCGAGCAGCATATGGCATCTGTTTGAGACCCTTGATCCTCTTGGTGAGATACTTTTGGGGTCTTTCTAATTGCTGCAGGTGTCAGGTAAGGTACATCCCAAAAGGGGCATTGTATTCTATGATGAGCCTGATGAGGGATGAATAAAAGGGCACGATTACCTCTCTTGATCTAGATATGAAACCCTTCGTGATGAGGTGGGCTATGTAGAAGGTCTTTCTAACCACTTTGGCAATGTGGTTTTCAAAGGAGAGATTGCTATCAACTTGGGTCCCCAGGTCCCTAATAACTTTCTCTGTACTTAATGGGTTTCCGCCTATGTGGTAATTTGTGGGCACACTGTTTTTGCCAAAGGGTATGACTATACATTTTTTGGCATTTAGATTTAAACCATGGCGCTGGCACCAGTTATCTGTCTCTGTGAGACCTTTTTGAAGGATGTTTGTGTCAGCTGGAGAGTTGATTATGGCGCCCAGTTTGCAGTCGTCTGCGAACTTGGTGAGCCATAGTCCTCCCATGTTTGCCTGTACCTCGGAAAAGTATATACTGAACAAGAGTGGTCCCAGGACAGAAGCCTGTGGGATGGCACTTGTGACCGGTTTCGAGTCTGACATGGCTCCAGCAACTCTCACTCTGTGGGTTCTGTCTTTGAGCCAGTTTGCGACCCATCTTGTGACATAGGGGTTTATATTTAAGCTGGATAGCTTATCTATGATGCCCGAGTGGGGTATTGTGTAAAATGCCTTTGCGAGGTCCAGATAGGCTGTGTGGACTACCTTCCATTCATCTATGGCTTTGGTGACTGTTTCAAAGAAGTCAACCAGGTTCAAAAGGCAGGATCTGCCCTTGACAAAGCCGAACTGGGTAGGATCTAGTGTCTGTAGGTCCCCAATGTCTTTGTTTATGAGCTCCATGATGATCCTTTCCATAGCCTTGCAGACTAAGCTAGTCAGGCTTATGGGGCGATAGTTTCCAGGGTCCGTAGAGGCTCCACCTTTGTGGAGTGGGACCACTGTTGCTGTACGCCATTCTGTGGGCACATATCCTGTAGTGAGGCTGAGATTGTATAGCTGTTTTATTTGAGGGATTAGTTCCTCTTGTAGTTCATGTAGGACGCAACCTGGGATGCCATCTGGTCCCATGGAAGCAGTGATTTTTGCTTTGGAGAGGGCAGCCTTCACCTGAGCATCTGAGATGTTTGGAAGGCAGCCCTCTGTCGGGATAGATACTTGCTCTTTTGGGGGGGGGGGGGTGGAGAAGTTTGCACTGAACCTGTCTGCCAGGATATTGGCGATGTCTGTGGGTTCAGTGTATTTTTTGTCGTTTAGAATCAACTCAGAACAAGTCTGGGAGTTGCATCCCAGGTTTCTAACATAACTGAAAAAAGCCTTATGATTGTCTTTGGTGTTCTGTGCAATTTTTCTCTCGAAGCTGGCCTTGGAGGATTTTATGAGGGATCGTAATTTTTTGCTAGTACTGATCAGAGATGCCTTCCCTATTAGGGATTTTGCTCTATCATGTAATAGCTTCCTCCTTCTGTTGTACAGTTTATTTATGGTAGGGGTCCACCAGACTGGATGCCTGCCTTTGGATGACTGGGTCTTGGTTTTGTCACTCATTACACCAGCAAGGTCCCATCCAGCAGGAATTTCATAATGTCCAGTGGCACCTAGTCAATGGTGGAAATTTGGAATGCCATATTTTCATAGGGTGCTGAACCGCTAATGGGACTTGTGGTTTCATCTCTCCACCTGGAAAAATCAGGGTAGAAGACTGTTATTCGTAGTTATAAACCCAATGAGATAAAACAAGTAGAAAGTCAATGATTAACTCCATACTGAACAGCACTTTCGTTCAGAGTTTCTTCTGATCTGCCACTAAATAATGTTACCAGAAATTTTTAAAAAGCTATCAGAAAACAATAACTTTTGGAAATAAAGTAATGTAAAACTAGCAGCAAGCAATACAAGAAAAACAAACAACCCCCCTCCCAGAGAAGTAAGATTAAGCAAAATAACAAAAACATAAAAAAATGACTGTAGCGGATGAAAGCAGAATTCCCCCACGTCTCTACCCCCTCTACCAATGTATCCAGGTAAAGTCTCAAAACAATCCAGTAAAGTCTCCAAATAATCCAGCAACCAGTCACAGAGAAGAGTAAAAATAGCATCAGTGGTTGTGAGCCGGAGTTTTTCAGTAAAACACCGATTTGCTTTGGCAGTAGGTATGGTGGTGAAGTTTCCTGAGTTTAAGTATGCAGGATAGTACAATCTGGATGTTAGTCCTGGGAGCTTGGTAACATTGAGCCTGATCTGCCATTCAAGCTTTCTCTTTTCTAAAAGGTCAGTGAATGATCCCTGGAATTCTTCCTTTAGTAACAGGTCTAGAATGTGAAACCGACATGTGTTGTGACCAGGCATACTTTTGTTAGGCTTGGCCAGCGCATTACTGGGAGTTATGTATTTGATGTCTCTGAGGTGATGGGTGATCTGGGTCTTCACCTTGTTCACAGTTTTTCCTATGTAAAAGGCAGGGCATTGTGAGCAGTGGGTCTAGTATACTACGGCTTCAGTGTTGCAGTTACTAGGTTCCTTGCTGTGGAAGAAACTGTGCTGGGACACTGAAATCCTGAGTGGTTGCTCATGTAGCAACAATATCTGCAGTTCAGGGAGCCACATGGGAATGTTATTTTTGGAGTTTTGACGCCAACAAAGATACTTTGCCCATCCTTTCTACTATATCTCGTATGTTCCTGTTTTTCCGTAGGTTAAAGTTGGGTTTATCCAGTAAAATGCTCTGAAGGGCGGGATTACTGCTCAAGATGATCCAGCTGTCTTTAATGATTCCTCTGATTTCTTTACAGTCCAAGGTGTAAGTGATAGTCATGGAAATGTCTTTTAGATTGTTTCGTTTGGTTCTGTTTCTCCTGGCACTATTTTCTTTGGTTGTAAATTCAGATTTGTGTTCTTCTGGAGAGAAATGGGTTCGAGCAGATCATGAATGAACTTCTTACAGTAACCCCTGGGCAAGAACGTCTTTTTCCAGGCTTGCCATATTTACTGTGAATTCACTGAGCTCTTTTGAGACTCTTAACCATTCTCAGACCTTAACTAAGAAAAATGTAATTAAATCTCAAGATCTGAGAATGGCAAAAGTCTCAAAGGAGCTCAACAAATTCACCATAAATATGGCAAACCTGGAAAAGGCTGTTTTTTTGCCTGAGGTTACTGTAAGAAATTAATTCTTGATATACTCGAACCTATTTCCCTCCAGAAAAAGACCAACCCAAATTTTCCAACGGATGAAAATGGCACCAGGAGAAAGAGAACCAAAAAAAAAAAAAAAAAAAACAACCTAAAAGACATCTCCATGACTATCACTTACTCCATGGACTGTAATGAAATCACAGGAACCATTATAGACAGCTGGATCATCTTGAGCAATAATCCCACCCATAAGAGCATTTTAACAGATAAACCCAACTTCAACCTATGGAGAAATAGAAACATACAAGATCCAGTAGAAAGGATTGGAAAAGTATCTTTGTTGGCACCCAGTACTCCAAAAGGGACATTCCTGTGTGGTGCCCACAAACTGCATACACTGCTGCTACATGAGCAACCAATTAGAATTCCAGGGTCCCAACATGAACTGCTTCTACCACAGCAAGGAACCTAGTAACTGCAACACTGAAGCCGTAGTATACCGGGCCTAGTGCTCACAATACCCTGCCTTTTAAACAGGAAAAATTGTGAACAAGATCAAGACCTGCATTGCACGTCATGTAATAGACATCAAATACAAAAACCCAAACAATGAACTGGCCAAGCATAACAAAAGTATGCTTGGTCACGACACATTCCGGTTTCACTGGTTACCAAAGGAGAAACTCCAGGGATCATTTAATGACCACTTAGAAAACAAAGCTTGAATTGCAGATCAGGTTCAATACTAGCATGCTCCCAGGACTAAACACCCAGATCATATTATCCAGCACACTCAAACTCAGGAAACTTCACCACCACACCTACTACTAAGGCAAATAAAAAGTTATGTAACTTAACATAATGTTCCATCTGTGCTGTTCATTTTCATTCTTTCTCAACCTGTGGGTTCAGATCCACTCGGACGCTTTTTTATAGCTTAGGATCTGACTCTCAAGCTCCTCCCTTACCCATAATGCCCCTGTCCTCCAAATTACTTCAGATCGAGTTTGCTGCAGCTGTACAATGAAATACATCAAATTATGGCAAGAGAACCATCCTAAGATAAAGAGCAGATAGAACCAGGAGCTCAAAAGGAACAGTGGTTCCTAGAACACCTCTGCATATCTTCCCAGAAGAGAGAGGGGGGCGGAAGGGGGAGGTTGAGGATGAATGAAAATGGACAATAGGGATGTAACATTATATGTAAGTATATCATTTCTTTATCTGATGTTGTCATTTTCATTCGTTCCTCAACCTGTGGGACAGTCACCAGCTACAGTGACCTCAGGTGGTCCTCGCTGAAGGATATTCTGAAGCATTGCGGAGTCAAAAGCAGCCCTACCCTCTAGAAAGAATATCTAACTTGTAATGTGTGACAAAGGTATGGGAGGTCGACAAGTAGCAATTGCACAAAATGTCCACTATAGAACTCGACCAAAACGTTTGAGATGTAGATCTAATAGAATGAGCTCTAAAATGACCAGGTAGAAGTATTCCCTTAGCAAAATACACATGAGAAATGCAGTCTGTGATCCATTTAGATAAAATGAGTTTAGATACTGGCCTTCCCTTCCTAAGACTGGAGGAGGAGACAAAAAGCTGATCAGTTTTTCTGAAAGATTTTGTTCTGTCTAAATAAAAACGCAGTTGTCTATGAACATCTAACAAGTGAAGAGTATATTCACCTCCATTCTGAAAATTGGGAAAGAAAATTGTCAGGTTAATGTCCTGACTGATATTGCTTTCAGAGGCAACTTTAGGCAAAAAGGAAGAGTTAGTATGCAAGGTCGCTCTAACTTTAAGAAAAAATCAATTAGGGAGGTTTGACTGATGAAGCTTGCAACTCTGATACCCTTTTAGCAGATGTGATGGTCACTAAGGCGGCAGTTTTTCCCAGAACAGAAGTTTCAAGTCTACCTTGGCAGAAGGTTCAAAAGGAGGCAAGACAAAAGCTTGTAACATCATGGTTAGGTCCCAAGGAGGAGTGAGGTCCTTTATAGGTGGCCCAAGTAAAAAGGTACCACTGAGAAAAGTCTTACACAGTTTAGATGAAGCCAGAGAAGATAAACTGTCCCAAATGTGATAGTTTGAGATGGTTGACGGTTGCATCTTAGTCAAAAAACTTGCCCCACTTTGGAAAATTGAACCAAGAAAATCCAGAATTGCAGGAACAAGAGCTGTAAAAGGATCTAAATGTTTTTGGTGCACCCAAATTGAAAATATCTTCATTTTTTACATTTTTAAATCTTTCTAGCAGAGCCTTTATGAGACATTAAATTAAAAACCTTTTGAATTGGTGATGAAAGCTTGGTATCTTGAGCCACCATTGGAATTGGAGAAACCATGGGGTTCATTTCAATCTTGGGAGATCCAGGTGAACCTGACCTGATGGGTGGGACAGAAAATCTGGATGTGGTTACAGCATCTATGGAAGGTGTGTATTAAGTGAAACCAAAGGAAGGGGAACCAAATCTGTTGAGACCACAAGGGAGCAATGAGGATCACTTAGTTCTTCAACCTCTGAGCTTTCTGAAGAAATTTGGGTATGGGGGTAAAAAAAAGAGTAGACAAAGAAGACTGAAGGGCCAAACATGGACTACAGCATCTCTGGGTGACTGCCCCTGAGGAGGGATCAGGGCAAAGAACCTGTTGCACTTGTTGAGGGGTGAAGCAAAGAGATTGCAGCAAGGCTGTCCCCACTTGCAGAAGTCCATGTTTGACATTGATTTACAGATCACTCGTGAGGCATCAGAATAACTCTGCTGAGCCTGTCTGCCAGAATACTGGACTTCCCTGGAATGTGCATTGCAATTAGGAAGAGGTCGTCCATTGGCAAATCCTCACTGCTTCTCGAAATGGTGGCAAGATCTGGTTCTTCCCCGATTGCTGATGTACCATACCACCAACATAGTGTCTGTTTATACTGTAATAGTCTCTATAGGTAGAAGACTCTAAAATCCTTACAAAACTAGAAGCACTGCTCTTCATCTCTAGGACACTGATATGCAGACTCATCTCATCGACCATGTGCCTTCTAGTATGACCCCGGTAGTGCTTCCCCGGCTCCAGCTGGGAAGCATTTGTGGTCAACGTTGCTTTGAGGGGGGGGGGGCAAAGGGTCATCCTTGTACGACTTCTTCCGTGTGGAGCTACCATAATAGAGAGTGTTTGCACATGTGGGACAACCTGATGGGGTGAGTCAGCAGATGGAAGTGTAAGGACCATTAGACCGCCACAGTCCACTGGAGGATTCTCATGCATAAATGACCTGTTGGAATCAAGGTCATTGTGACAGCCATCAAACCTAATGCTCTGAGAACCAGGCTTGCTGGGGGTATTGGGATGGCTAAAATTTGTCTGATATGTGATCAAAAAGTGTAAATTCTGTCTGAAGTCAAGTAGGCTAGACAACTGGCTGTGTCTAGAAGAACTCCTATAAAATTTATCAATGGGTTGTAGCTGAGATTTCTGTATGCTGACTGTGATGCCCAAGGTGGGGGCTAACTGAAGTAGCTAGTTCCTGGCTTGTAAGAGTACATCCCTGGTTGGTGTGGTCAGTAGCCAGTCATCCAAATAAGGAAACACATTGAATCCATGCAGTCTCAAGTGAGCTGCAACTACTGCCATGCATTTGGTAAACACCAACAATATCCTAGACCTGGTCATTACCCAACATGGGAAATCGATGCTCCACACCTATGGTCACCCCCTCGTTGGTCAGGTCAGACCATAAGCTAATCACCCTTAACATACACTTCCCACCCCCCAGTAAGGAAACCTCCATAAAAAACTTTTCCAAAGCCAACTTCATGCTACTCAAGTCAGAAGAGGCAAACTTCATGACACCCATGCACATGGGAAATAAAGTTCAACTGCTGAGTCCTACACTAAGGCACTGTACCAGCACATCCACTCATGCATGAATTGTGCCATCCCAAACAGAACCAGGATGCTCTCCTCCAAAGAAACAAAGCCAATCTGGTGGTCTCCTGCCATAAACAAACTTTACAACAAAAGGAAGAAACTGTTGCAAAAAAGAGGAAAATCCCAGGATGCAAAAAACTCCCTTACCAGCCTCAATAAGAAGCCGAGATCCCTCATAAAATCCTCCAAAACTAGTTACGAAAATAAAATTGCCAGACATTCCAAAGACAACCACAAGGTATTCTACAACTATGCCAAGAATCAAAATGGCAATGCTCAGATCTGTTCTGAGCTACAACAGAATGGCATTAAACATAATGATCCCAAGGATATTGCCAATATCCTGGCAGATCGATTCAGTGCCAACTTCAACCCCCTTCTCACCCCCTAAATGGCTCATCTCAATACCGGAAGACTGCCAAATTCTGGTAATAACGGCCACACAGGTAAAAAGCACTCTCCAAATCTAAGAATACAGCATCCATGGGACCAGATGACATCCCGGGCTGTGTACTACATGAATTACAAAATGAACTGGCAACTCACTCAAGTGTCATGTTTAATTATAGCCTCACCTCAGCCTTCGTGCCCATTGAGTGGCGCACAGCTACAGTTATCCCACTCCACAACTACCGCCCCATTAGTCTGATGAGCCTGATCTGCAAGGCCATGGAACTTATAAACAAACACATTGGCAACCTTCAAACACTGGACCCCACCCAGTTTGGGTCATGAAGGGCCGATCCTGTCTCCTGAACCTGACTGACTTCTTCGAATCAGTCACCAGAGCCGTGAACGAGGGTAAGGCGGGTCCACACAGCCTATCTGGACTTCGCCATGGCCTTTGACACCATCCCCCACTCTGGAATCATAGATAAACTTACTAAGCTGGGTATTAATCCCTACATCATTTGATGGGTTGCCAACTGGCTTACTGACAGAACCCACACTGTAAAAGTAGATGACTCCAAATCCAGCTCCAGACAAGTGGAGTTCCTCAGGGTTCAGTCCTGGGGCCACTCTTGTTTGGCATCTACTTCTCTGAAGTACAGGCCAATACTAAGGGACTCTGGCTAACAAAGTTCACAGATGACTGCAAACTGGAAGCCATTATTGAATCTCCAAATGATGTGGATGTTCTACAAAAGGGCCTTACAGAAACAGATGCTTGGTGCCAGAGCCATGGACTCAAGCTCAATGCCAAGAAATGTATAATTATCCCCTTTGGGAAAAAACATGTACCCATGAATTACCACATAGGTGGCAGCACACTAAACACTGAAAGTGTGATAAGTGACTAAGGGACACAGGTGGACAGTGGTCTCACCTTTGATAACCACATTGCCACAAGAGTCAGGAAATCCTTCTATGTGGCACACCTCATCACTAAGGGCTTTTCTTCCAGAAAAAAGGAGGTCATTGTCCCACTGTACTCATCCCTCATTAGACCCATTATAGAATACAACGCCCTATTTGGTATGTACCTCTCAAGACACCTGCAACAACAGGAAAGGCCACAGAAATACCTCACTAAAAAAATCACAGGCCTAAAGCAGATGCCCTATGCTGACCGCCTTAAAAGACTCAAGCTATACTCTGTCGCATATCGTCTACTCAGAGGCGATCTCTGCTTAACGTACAAGGCCATGTCAAACCCAGAGCTGTTGGACATGCTACACTTAAAGAAACCCCAATCCCCCACACGCTCCAGGGATCTAAACCTTGTCATCACAATAAACAAAACATGCTGGAGGGATAGGTTCCTGACACAGAGACTCCCCAGACTCTGGAATAGACTGTCCATACATGTCAATCAGAGCACCTCTTTGGCCCTCTTCAAAGGGAACCTTGACGACTGGATGGGAGAAAGGAAATTCACCCCAGGGATCACATCAGTCATCTGCTATACAGGGGTCCAGGAAGTAAATAGTGTGGGAAGAAATAGCCAGGGAATTGTTATGGCTAGGCTTGTATAGGCCCTAGGGCTGATAGCCTAGTACCAACCTATAAATCTGGGAGCTGTGGTGAGACCAAAGGGCAGTATTCTGAAATGATAATGACTGGGCCCCAGCCAGAAGCAGAGAAATCTTCTTGAGTGTCTTTTCATTTTGATGTGATAGTACACCATCCAGTCATCCTTTATTAACAGAGGTAGAATGGACTGAACCGTGACCATCCGGAACTTCAAAGTGTCTACTGATATGTTTATTAGGGTTAGGTCCAAGATTGACCTTAGGACCCCTTTCTCTGGCACTAAAAAGAACCCAGAGTCCTAGATCCAACTTGAAATGGTGGGATGACCTGGATGACTTTTTTTCTAGCAGTTTTGCAATCTGTAATGCTGCTTCCTCCTCCTGACTGGGTGGAGCACTCTGCAGATTTTCGCTTGGTTTTAAAATCTGAAAAAAAGGAATGGAATATTGAAAAAACACAAAACTAGGAAGATAGAAGGAAAAAGCAGAACCAGACTATTCAGCCAGGGAAGAAGCCACACCATGATCTCTGTATTTCAATAATTTAAAAAAAGAACTCTGGCGCCTCGGCATATGATCCTCTGCACCAAACTCTTGTTTGTAATGGTTAACCAAGCATCTGGATGCAAGGACAAGTGCCCTCTGACTGAAAGGACCCATCAGAGAAGGAATCTTGTGATTCTTGATTTTGCAGACCCCCTCTGCCATGAGGGTGGATTCTACCATTACAGTTATTTTCCCCTCTGCCTCTGGGGGAAAAGTCTCTCTGTGATTCCTGAAAAGGACATTGACACTTTTTGAACCACAATTTTTTACCACTATGCTGTTTTGGAAAATAGTCTTTCTGGGGTAGAAAATCGGATTTGGAAGGCGGACAAGGTATTTCCGTCCTTCTCACTATGGGACAGCATCTCTAACAGTGGGGTTAAATGACGATCCATCAAAAGGAGCACTGATGGACGCCTTGAATGGTTCCACAAAGTCACAAAGCTGCATCCAGGTATGATGCCTTCTAGCAGAGCATGGATGCATTAGAAATGGACTGTAGGGTGGCCAATCTGGAGGAAAAGGTCTTCTGCTCCTCTGCAGACATGGACCATGGGCAGAACTACAGAGTTCCTTAATTAAGTCCCTCTGTAGTCTGGTGAAGTGTGCCAGGTAATTCAGCGATCACACTGCGAAAATTACTGAAGCATGCACCCGCTTCGCAAACCTGTCCAAAGCCGTAGACTCCCTGTTAGGGGGGTGGCCAGAGGAGCTCTCTTCAGCCAGCTCCTTTTTAGTGGCTGCTGCAACAATCAAGGCATCTACAGAAGAATCTTTGTTTCACTGTTGCCTATCAGATGGGGCCACTAAGGATCTTATCAGCTCCTCTTTGGAATGGGCTCCAAAATGTTCAGCTCCTTCCATGTCCTGCAGGAGACAAGGTCGATAAGGTCATCTGGGGAGGGGACACCCAAGACGTTGACAGGCCAAACCCAAAGGCCTACCAAAACACAGACTCTTTTGAGGAAGGAATTTGGGTATATCAACCACCTCTCTCGTCTCCAAAGGAGACATCATTCGTCCACTGGAGTTCTTGGAGACCCTTCCCCTTCATCGAAATCAGTGTCTGTCAGAGATTCCTTATGGGACTCCAAGTGCCTCCTCCTGCACAGCTTCTTTCGATGTAGTCTTCAGTGGGATGCTCCATGGAGGTGTCGAAGAGAAGGGGCGCTCTGCAGAAGGAGCTCTTAGGGTCTAGGTATCCCTGAGGTGGAGGATGAACAGGCTCAGGCACAGAAGTCGGAGTAGGATTGGGATCCGAAGGAAGTAGAGCAGAGGTAGTTCTCGGCTGGAAGAGAACCCTACCAACCACTTCGAATGCAGAAGGACCTGGAGAAAGCAGAAGCAATCCCTCCTGAACCGATGTTCTAGGAGCAGAAACCTCCAATACCTCTCAGACTCCCTACACTGAAGGGGGAGTTAGCCAAGCTGTCATGAGCTGAAGCTACAAGGGAAAGTGATGGCTCCAAAACCTTTGGAGTCTAGGACATTACCTTGGATCAGAAGCTGACGCTTCGGCATAGAGATCTATTGTGCTCCATAAAGGTAGGAGCCGATCGGATCAGAGATTTTGTCGGACCAGAGGAGGGAAGGGCTATCGGATCTGATGTGTTGAATCTGGAAACCTCCAGATCCAAGGTCTCCAAAATGGAAGGTCAGATCAGAGAAAGAGAAATCAAAGGCACAAAGATAGGGTGGCTCATGGCTCCAGTGGGGGATGGAGCAAGCAAGACTCCCATCTGTATGTACGTCATGATGAATCACATCATCCTGTCCACCTCCGCTTTGGAAAGGCTCCGGGAAGATCTGACAGAAGATGACACAGAAGGAGGTCTCAACAACTTCTTCAGGGTAGCTTGGAGGAAGGGAGACCTCATAGTGGGAAATATGACTTCCAGGAAGGAACTTTCAGTTCGAAGCTTTGGAGGTGACAAAGTTTGTGTTACATCCGAAGGCCTTGGATCAGACAGCTTGACAGTCTTAGTTGGTGGTCCAGAAGTAGTCCTTTTCGATAACCAGACAGGGGAGCGTTTCCTGTGTTCCTTGCGCTTTCTTGTGGGGATTTCAGCCCCTGATTCATGAGATGGCCTAGCAACAGAAGACTGAGGAAGAAGACCCTTAAGGATGAGTTTGTTTTGGGATTCCACCAAAGCACAGGGACTGAAGTCCGAACAAATGTCACAGGATATATCCAAATGACTTGGCCCTAGACAGTAAATGCACCCCCTGTGGGTATCAGACTGAGGAATCTTGTGCCCACAGGAAGTGCATTTTTTGAACCCAACAGGCTTGTCAGCCGTAATTCAATTTTAACTATACTAAACAGCAGAACAAAAAGGGGTTAAAAGAGAGAAGTTTGTTTCCTTATACCAGAGGGTATGAAAGTATCTAAAGACCTAACAAAGAAACTCAAAAATAATAAAAAAGGTTTGTAAAAGGGTAAGGAAGGTGACAGGCTACCTACAGAAGGCAGAAGATAGTACAAAATATTTGATTTATAACATTCACTACCCATGAGAAGCTCTGAGAGAGAAAACCCCAGCTTGCTAAAAAGCACATCAAACGAGACTTGAGGTAATTTGGAGGACAGGGGTATTATGGTTAAGGGAGGAGCTTGAGAGTTGGAACCTAAGCTATAAAAAAATCCAAGTTTTGGATCTGAACCCACAGGTTGAGGAAAGAACGAACAAACGAAAATAACATCAGATCAGTGTTTCACTTAAAAAAATTTTGCCTCACAACCACAGATGTTATTTTTACTCTTCTCACGGACTGGTTTGCTGGATTATATGGAGACATTACTAGACTGCTACAGTCATGTTTTGTGTTTTTACTATTTTGCTTAATCTTACTTCTCTGTTGTTTTACTGACCTATAGTGTTTGCTGTTAGTTTTACGTTACTCTATTTCCAAAAGTTATTGTTTTAGATATTGCGGATTGTCCTGCCTGAATAATGCCCCACCACCCGAGGCGGGAGGCATCCGTGGTCACCGTGGCGAGAGGGGGAGAGGTGCAGAAGGGTCGGCCTGTATGAAGATCTGGAGCATATAGAGCCCTCCTGCAAGCCTTGCTGATAGCGATGGGGTGATGGAGAGGAAAAGACAGAAAGGACCATTGAACTATAAGGGTCCACTGCAGTACCCGCATGTTTAGACGGGCGCATGGAAGGAGCGTTATCGCTGCCGCCATGGAGCCCAGCGCCCTCAGGACCAATTCCGCCGGTGGAGTTTCTGACTGGAGGATGGCCCGCACATGAAGTTGCAAATTCCGTAGACGTTCTGATGTCAGGAAGGCTCGTAGATCTCTGGTGTCTATTCTGGCTCCTATGAATTCTATGACTTGTGTTGGGGCCAGAAAGGATTTGTCGGCATTGATGGTGATGCCTAACTGGGGCGCTAGGCGGAGAAAGAAATCTCTGGCTGAGCAAAGTAGATGCCTTGTTGGGGCGGTCAGGTGCCAGTCGTCCAGGTACAGAAAGACCTGTATTCCCTGGAGTCTCAGGTGGGCCGCAATCACTGCTAATACCTTGGTGAACACCCTGGGGGCTGTGGTGAGGCCAAAGGGGAGGACCCTGAACTGGTAGTGACTGGCTCCCAGCCGGAAGCGGAGGAACCTCCTGGATCGTCTGTCCATTAGAATGTGGTAGTATGCATACTTGAGGTCTATAGAGCACATCCAATCGTTCTCCCTTAGAAGGGAAAGAGTAGATTGAAGAGTGACCATTCGGAATTTTTCCTTGGTTACCGACAGGTTCAAATGGGACAGGTCTAGAATCGGTCTCAAGTCCCCAGTCTTTTTTGGCACCAAAAAAAAACGAAGTAGAACCCTAATCCGAGCTGGTCTTGGGGGACGGGCTGGATGGCTCTTTTTCTTAGCAGCTGCTGAATCTCTGCGGCTGCAGCCTCCCTCTGATCGGGTGGTACATCGGGGAGGCTCTTGAATTTGGGGACATGAAGTAATGGGATTTTGTATCCTCTGGATATAATTCGAAGCACCCAGTGGTCTGTCGTGATGGACTCCCATGCCGCTAGGTGCTCCGAGAAGCGCCCCCCCACCGACTGCCTCCAGAGTGGAGCAGTCGGGCAACCCTTCAGGGCTGCTGCGTGGGCCAGTCAGAGAAAGGTTCTCTGGACCCAAAGTTCCTCGGAGCCCCTCTGCCCCTAGGGCGGCGTCCTCCCTGTCCTCCTCTGCCACGGAAGGACTGGTTGTCCGGAGCGGGTTGGGAATGTTGCAATTTCCGGAACCACATCTTCTGACCCTTTTGGTTCTTCGAAAAGGACCGCTGGGGAGCAGAGAAGCGGACTCCGACGTCTTCCCGTCCTTCTCGCTCTGGACAAGTGTCTCGCGAACCGTTTTGCCAAACAGGGCAGAACCATCGAAAGGGGCATTCGCAAAGGATGCTTTAAAGGGCTCCGCAAAGTCACAATGACAGAGCCAGGCCTGACGTCTCATGACTAGGCCCGCTCCGCTAGCTCTAGCGGCTCCCTCGGTGGCGTGGGACAATAGCCACATAGAGGTATTTGAAATAGATCTCAGAGTGGCCATTCGGGTGGAGTACAATTGTTTGTCCTCCGCCGACATGGACTCAGGGGGGAGGCAGCGTATTCTTTGATAAGATCCCGCTGCATCCTGATGACATGTGCCATATAGTTCAGAGACGTTACCGAAAAGGTCGCTGAACTAAAAACTCGCTTCCCTAAGCGGTCCATCGAGCGGGACTCCTTGCTCGGTGGATGGACTGAGGGGCTCTCCTGAGCTCTTCGTGGCTGCCGCAGTCAACATGGCATCTATGGGGGGCCCTTGCTCCAGTGTGACCAGTTTGCGGGGGGACTTAGTATCCTGTCCGGGTGTTTGGGGACTGGCTCCACGGTGTCCGGGTCCTTCCACACCCTGGTGGTAATAAGGTCCACCAAGGGGTCGGCCGGAGGGGACACCCAAGAGGTAGATGGGCCTGCTTCGAATGCCTCCAGAAACACGGACTCGTCGGAGGAAGCCTTGGGGGCAGACCACCCACCTCTGATCCTCAGCATCTCCATGATGTCTCCAAAGGTGACATCCTCAGGGGGTGATCTTGGGGAGCCTTCCCCTTCATCCAAGTCCGTGTCCTCAGTTAAGGACTCAGGGGAGTCCACGTGCCTCCTCTTGCACTTGTGCTTGCGAGGCACTTCCTTGGGGGGGGGGCTGTCCGAGGAGGTCTCGCCAGCAACAACCTGTTCCAATGGAACAACCTGGGACATTGAAGCAGGCTGTCCCTGAGGCCGGGTGATGGAAGCCTGGCCCAGCAGAGAGGGAGTGCAGGGTGGAGCTGAGACAAGGGCCGGGGGTCCGGATGCTCTCGACAGAGCCATCTCCACTACATTGAAGGCAGAGGGAGAACCGCTCTTCCTGGGCTCCGAGAGATGGCTCCCACTCGGATCCAATGAAGGGATTGGAGCCGGCGCCGAGACCATCGGATCCGAAGGACCCATGCGCTCCGACCTGGATGGAGCCGAAGGCACACTGAATCCCTCGGATCCGAAGCTCGGGCCACGGCTCCAAGAGGTCGGATCAGACAGACTCGAGGGCAGGGTCGGATCCGAAATAACAAGTACTGTCGGCGCTGACCCACCCTCGGCTCCGACGCTCCGAACCCGGGTAGCGGGTCTGAGAAGGAGCAATTGGAGCGAAAAAGGGTGTCGAGCTCCCCCCCAGAGGGGGGGGGGGGAGGCAAGAGCACTCCCATTTGCAGCTGGGCCTGGATGAATCTTCGCATCATCCGGTCCAAGTCTGCATCTAACATGCTGAAGGAATGCCGCCTCGATGACCTCGATGGAGATCGGGCCTCCTCCTCCTCGGGCCCTGGGAAGAAGCAAGGAGATCGGAGCTGAGGAGGAGGAGACCTAGAAGCAGTGGAGGGAGAAGCCCGCTTAGCTGGCGGGGCCGAAGCGGAGGCCTCGGCCCGCCATTTGTGGTGCTTCTCCCTTCGTTTCTCCCTCCTAGCCTCCCTGTCCTCCGGCGCTTTAGTGGGCGTTTGAGTCTCGGCCGGAGGAAGAGGGGGCAGGAGTGGCAATGACCACAGCCTGTGGTAGTGCCACTGGAGCAGCGGAGGCCGGAGCCGAGTCCGGGGGCAAAAGTCCCACCAGGACCAGCTTCGACCTCCACTCTTTCAGTGCCCTGGGGTTGAACGCTGCACAAATGGTACAGCCGGAGGTGAGGTGTTCAACCCCAAGGCACCGAACGCACCGAGTGTGGCCATCAGCCGGGGACAGCTTATGGCCACACTCGGTACATTTAGAAAAAATGGCTTTTGGGGCCTCAGCCATACTTTGAAAAAAAGGAGTGCTACACAAACACACAGGCCCCAAAAACACAAACACACACACACACACACACTCATGAACGACCAGCGAAGGGAGGGAAAATTATGTAAAAAAAAAAAAAAAATTACAGGGAACCTGACTCTTACACACTTTTTTTTAAAAATTAACTGAGAGAAAAGCTGGTTCAAAAGACACTTAACTGACGATTTCGCTAGAGCTCAAAGGAATCCAGCCATCCACAAGTGCGGCAAACTAGATCTGTGGTCATGGAGGGTTGGCAGGGAATTATGGGTGAGGGGAGGAGCTAGGAGCTCGGATCCATTAGCTATGAAACAAGTTGCCGGCTCGAGTCCGGTATCGGATCCAAGACCCACAGGTTGCTGACAAATGAAGTCCCTACTTCAGATCTCTGGTTCCTGATACAATATGGCTCGCAACTGCACCCATGGACTGTGTTGTACTTGATGTGAAATAATTTTCCAAAATGCACTGGGAAGTTTTTAATCCTCTGTTTTTTATTCTATATACAGAGGCCAAACATTATTTTATCAGTCAATAGTTTGTGCTCAATGTATTCAAAGCCCCATTTATTTTAGACTCTTGTTTCAGTCCTTAGTTGTTCCAGGTTAGAGTTTGCTTAATGATGGATTTTGCTTCAATAATGTTTTATTTATCTGACCAACCACAATAACAATAATGAAATTAATCCATTACTTAGCAGTTCTTATGAAGCTATGAGCGAAGGCATTTTATTAGCAACAGCCTATCGACTAAACATACATTAGCTGGATAATTTCTTTCATAGTTTTGTATTATTCATACACATTTTCATTGTTATTAATAAAGACTAAACAGCACCAAATGTTACCGTAGCAGGAAACCCTTTTTTATTAACCCTTACAGTTGGAGAATCCCTCACTCTCATAACCTGAACCAAAGGCTGAAACAACAACCAATGGGAATAGGTCATTTGAAATTCCGACCGAAGATGAGAATCCCCTGGCCTGGACTGGAATTGCTGCAAGATGTAAAACCATAAAATCCCACCAATGTCTAAAACCCTCAAGCCTTGCTCAAATTTCCTGCTTCACAAGACCTCACTGCCTACTTTGATGGAAGATTCAACATCCAATGGAATGCAGACTTTCTCGTATTTTCATCCATCTCCAAATGGTTATTTGTTTACGAATGTAATGTAATATTTGATAAAAATGTATACATAAATACACTAACCAGTTAATTCACAACAGTCACAGTGCTCATCTGCCCTTTGTAAGCAGTACTAATAAATAAATCTCCAAAAGATATATGAAGCGCTTCTTATTTCAGTTTAGGTAACTTGCCTTGGGTTTTGTCTAGCTGATATCAATAATATTAATAACTATGAGAAAAGGGAGTACTTAGAGAAATGATCATTTCAGACTTGTTTTTTTGGAACTTGCTCTGATGGGTCTCGAGATTTCAAATTGGCTATCAAAATAGGGACGCCAAAAAAAGGCACAAATGGAAATATTCATGATGTCTTAAGTTATAAACAATGTTATAGGAGGATAGGTCAACAATTAAACTAAGAAAAAGATGAATTAAAAGCAGAGAAATATAATCACTCAAGAAGGAAGTCTTGGAAGGCTTTGTTTAACACCATTAAAAAGGGTGGGGTGCTAGCATCTTGGAAAAAAAACAGTGGTGGCTATATTACTGAAGGAGGGTAAAATACCCTCCCATACACAGCTTCATACAGAACCTTTTTGATTTTAAACTATGATTAGAAAAAGTGTCCATGTCTATACTGGCTATGACAATTGCAACAATGTTAGAAAAATTGACCGATACTGATCAATTCAGTTTTGAGTTGGGAAGGCAAACATTTCATGACATTAATAGGACAATAACGATCCAACGTGAAGAAGAGTATACGAAAATAAGAAGTTATGTACTCACCATAATGTTCCATCTGAGTAGGTATCTTCATTTGTCTGCAACCTTTGGGATACGTTTCCGATCTCGGATCCGAGCCGGCAACTTCTACCACACCATAGATCCGAGCTCCTTGCTCCTCCCTTTACCCATAATCACCTGCCAACCCTGACTGACCTCAGATCAAGTTTGCCCGATATAACAACTGTTACTGTGCCCCGGAAGGGGCTTATCTAAGACAGATCCTAAACAGAATCATATAGGTCAGGGGGAAGGATGGGGGGATGGTTGCAGACAAATGAAGATACCTAGTCAGATGGAACGTTATGGTGAGTACATAAATTCTTAATCTGAAGTAGGCACTTCGTTTGTCCGCAACCTTTGTGACAGAGTCCCTAGCTACCTGAATCCTGGGTGGCCATTATGGAAGAATATTCCGGAGCACTGCAGAGCCAAAGGACGCCGTACCTCTGGAGACAACATCCAGTTTGTAATGGCTGATAAAGGTACGAGATGAAGCCCAAGTGGCTGCGGATAGTACAGTTGTGTACACTTACCATAAATGTAGATGTTCGAGTGTCTTCACTGTTGCAGTCATGACTGTAGGGTTCTCCCCTGCCGGCAGGCAGTCCTCGGTCGGCCAGAATCCCAAAGTCTGGGTCCGGCGTCGGCTGTTCAGCCATGCTCCCTAACGTCAGAGCTCCAGGAGTACGAAACTGGCAGCCGACGCCATGTTCTCCAGTTTTTCTTGCCCCAGATGTCAGAAGTTCCAAAATGAGTAAGGTCCCATACCCTTTGCAAATACACCACAGAAGAAGGGTGAAAAAAGGAACCACACAAAAGAAAAAATAAGAGGGGACAGGAGGGAGGATAGACTGCAACAGTGAAGACACTCGAACATCTACATTTATGGTAAGTGTACACAACTGTACTATGTTCATCGTGTTTCACTGTTGCAGTCATGACTGTAGGGTAGAATCCCAAAGCAGAATGAAAGGGAGGTGGTCATAAAGTACAGGGGGCAGCTATAAGGCCCTGCAAGACTGCAGAAACAAAGCCTGCCCTAGGCTTAGAGTAGAGAGGTAGATTGTAGTGCTTGGAAAAAGTATGCACTGAACTCCAAGTTGCAGCTTCCAAAATGTCTTTGGTAGGAACTCCCCGGAGGAAGGCAGCTGAAGTGGCAGCAGCTCTGGTAGAGTGAGTCCTTATACTACCTGGGATTTGCTTTCCATGGTGTGAATAGCAAAATCTGATTCCATGAGCAATCCACTTAGAACTGGTCTGTTTTGAAATGGCTTTACCTTGGGAACTTGAAGCATAAGAAACAAAAAATTGCTCTGATTTCCTGATGTCCTTGGTTCTGTCCAGGTAAAAACGTAGTTGTCTGTGTACGTCCAAGGAATACAAGATCCTTTCCCCTTTATTTTGAGGAGTGGGGGAAAAAAGTTGGCAAGTGAATAGTTTGATTTAAAGCCACTTTGGAAACCACCTTAGGCATGAAAGTAGGATTAGTCCTTAAAGACACCCTGTCTTGATGAAGAATAATATAAGGTTCTACAGCCATAAGAGCTTGCAACTCTGAAACTCTCCTGGCAGAGATCAGAGCCAACAGGATGGCTGTCTTCCAAGATAAAAACCTGATGTCAGATGTGGCAGCAGGCTCAAAAGGAGGTAAGGTGAGCTTTTCCAAAACATAGTTGAGATCCCAAGCAGGAATGGGAGGAGATCTAGGGGGCCTTAAGTTCTTAGCTCCTCTGAGAAACTGTCTCAGGAGCTGGTGGGAAAAGATTGGAGGGTCTGTATTATAATGAGCAGAAATAGCAGAGGCATGAATCTTTATGGAAGAGAGAGAGAGACCCTTATGTAAGAGGTCTGTCAGGTAAAGTAAAATCTGAGGAATGTTAGGAATAAGAGGATCAGAATCCTGAGCCTGCATCCAGGAACAAAATCTTTTCCATTTTCCTGCATAAGATTTTCTAGTGCTAGGACGTCTGGCTTCTAAAATGACATCCATAACCTGCTTGGGTAAGAGAGAATGATTCAAAGACCCTGGATTAACCAGACCGCCAGGCTGAGAGTTTTGACATGGGAGTGTAGAACCTGACCCTGGTGTTGGGACAGAAGGTTCGGAGTATGTGGTAAAACTCAGTGGTCAGTATCTGAGTGGCAGGAGGCAGACAGAAGGGTTTTCCTTTGTTTAGAGTACATGCCTTGGACCACCAAAGGAATTCCTTTTGAAGACAAGGCAGGACGGAGATCAGTATGTCTAAACTGTGGCAATGCTGAAACCAAACACTTTTTATGTACCACTGTATTTTCCTCATATGTAGTCTTGCATATGGTACGAGAAGGATGCAGGAGGCCATGTAACCTAAAGCCTGCAGGAATCTCCTTGCAGATAGCAGAGTTAAAGTTGCCAAGGTTTTGAAAGTTGAGGCCAGCTGTAATTGTTTTTCGTATGTCAGAAATGCCATCTGGGTTGTTGTGTTTAGAGAAGCGCCCAGAAAAATTATCTGTTGTGAGGGTGTCAAATTTGACTTTTTTATGTTTACAGTGAATCCCAGGAACTTGAGAAGATTCTGAACAAACTCTAGATGCTGGAGTAAGGCATCCTTGCTGTCTGCCTGAATAAGACAGTTGTCCAGATAAGGGTAAATTTGAATTCCCTTGAGTCTGCAATAAGCTACTACTGGAGCCAGGCATTTGGTAAAGACCCTGGGCGCAGTAGACAATCCAAAGGGCAGCGCAGAGAATTGATAGTGCCTCGATCCGGCCTTGAACCTGAGGTATTTTCTGCGTTCCTGCCTGATGGGAATGTGTAAATATGCCTCCTTTAAATCCAAAGTCACCATCCATGCATTTTTTGTCAGCATTGGAAGTAGCTGCTGTAGAGTAAGCATCTTTAATTTTGGTATCTCTAGAAAAGTGTTCAAGACTGACAGATCCAGAATGGGTCTCCATGAATTTTGCTTCCTGGGGACTAGAATGAGCCTTGAGCAAAAACCTTGTCCCATTTCTGAAAGTGGAACTAGTTCTACGGCTTTCATAGCCAAGAGAGCTTCCACCTGGTTTAAGGCCTCTGACCACTAATGTTTTGGAAGATCTGGCCATCCGCTTGGTCTTGGTAGGGTATGAAAATGGAATTTGTAACCTCTTGAAACTACATCCAGAACCCACTTGTCTTGGGTTATATGAGTCCAATTTAGGTGAAAAAGAGAAAGTTTTCCTCCGAGAGGGGCTTCCAGGCAAGAAGTTCCTGCAGCCCAACAGAGGGAGTCATTGAGTCTGTTTCCTATGAGTTTGCGACCTGTCCTCTCCTCCCCTAGGGGTGGAAGCAGTCCACTATCTTGGTCTATAAGAGGCTTGCGTTTGAGGCCTTCCTTGGGAGCGTCTGTATCTACCCCTCTGAGGCCTGTCTGAATTGGGAAAGGACCAGTTTTTTGTAGGCCAATTCCTACTAAATCTGGGTGGCTGTACTTGTAAGAAATCTTTAACTGTTTGCATGGATTTTGCCTTGTCCTCCATCTTTTTAATCACCTCTTCAGCGTTCGATCCAAACAAAACATTATGCTGAACAGGAGCATCCTTTGGCAAATTTTGTTCCTTTAACCAAGCATGCCTTCGAATTACTGTGCCAGAGGCAGCAGCCCTACAAGAAGCCTCCAAGGCATCAAATCCACAGTGTAAACCATGCTTCCCAACTTGTTCAGTGGCATGCATTAAGTCATGTAACTCCTTATCACCTGCACAGGCGGAAATGGAAGTTAGCTTCTGTTTTAGAACAGACAGGAGAAATTGCTGGTATTTCAGCATATGAAACTGACAGTTTAAAGCCCTAATAGATAAAGTAGCAGAAGTGTACACTTTTTTGCCCCATCTTTCTAAAGATCTGGAATCCTTCTCAGTGGGAATGGGGTTTTTAGCAGAAGCGGCCTTTACGCCCTTAGGACCCTGAGAAATGGTTTCAGGGTCAACAGTAGGGATCTTGTATAAAAACTGGTGGGAATCAGGAACCCTATAGTATCTGAATGGCTTAACAGGAGCTGGAGGAAAAGAATCAGGAGTTAAGTTAGCCTCCGAAAAAGCATCATCCACAATATCTAAAATAGGACAAATAGCCAGGGGTCTATGTTGGGGAAGAAGAAGAAAATCCCTTAGTCTTTTCTTAGATTCTGAATACTCCTGTCCTTCCCAGTGGAAATGTTTCCTCATTTCATGCACAGTTTCCCCAAAAGAGAAATCCTCAGGGGGAGAAGCTGAAGGAATGGATTCCTCAGCATCAGAATCCTCATAAGGAGGGAAAAAATATTCCTGGTCAGAAGAAGAAACTGAAGAAACAGAAGCCTGATCAGAGGAGTCATAATAAACTTCCTGCCTTAGCCTTTTATCTGGAGGGGGATGTGAACCCCTAATCATAGTAAGTAAGTCCTCCGCCATCTTAAGTAACTTTTTCTGAGACTTGGGAGCCGGATCAGAAGAGGCCTGGGCTGCAGTCTTTGATTTGGAAGGAGTCTTTGCCTTTGTCTTTGGCTTTGCCTTTATTAGAAGCTGAGTAGGCCTGAAAACCCCTTCAGAAGCCGGTACCTGCACAGTGGCTCCGGACCCATCCGAAGGAGCATTGTCCGAAGGTCCTGCAACAGAAATATTCAAAGGCCTAGTTGGCTCCTCGTGGGAGTCCGTTTCGGCTATCGGTTCCAAAATGGCTGACGACAGGGGCTGCAAAAGTGCCTCACTGACGACGGCCAAACCTGAAGCTGGCTCTGCTTGTGCGATATCGTCTGATTTGGACCTCGGAGGCCTGTCTTTGTCCTTGTGTCGTTTGTGAACTCCGGTAGCCGGAACCGTATCCAACGACATTTTGTAATTAAAACGCCTACCGAAGTAATGAAATGCAAAATCGTACCTTCGTTTAATACTACGTTGATTGAATCTAGCACAAAACCGACAACTAGCTACGTCGTGGTCAGGGCCTAAGCAAGGAATACAGTAAGAATGAAAATCCTTATGAGGTATTTGCTTCCCACATGAAATACAATTATTAACTTTTTCTGACATCGGACTGGAGCAAGAAAAAAGTTTCCCCAACGGGGTACTTAACTTTGAGTAGGAGAAGAAAGTCTTCGGACTGCAGTTTGTTTAGAAAAAATGGTCAGGAGTCAGCCGACCGGCACTTGCGAACTGCTATCACCGCATGGCAAGAAAGACTGGAGAACATGGCGTCGGCTGTCAGCTTTGTACTCCTGGCGCTCTGACATCAGGGAGCATGGCTGAACAGCCAACGCCGGACCCAGACTTTGGGATTCTGGCCGACCGAGGACTGCCTGCCGGCAGGGGAGAACACTACAGTCATGACTGCAACAGTGAAACACGATGAACATCAAATATCATCCAAGGGGACCCTAGATCTAAAAGCCGCCGAAGTAGCGACGGCCCTAGTAGAATGAGCACGGACTCCCTGAGGTGCAGGCCTTCCTGAACTCTGATATGCCAAGAGGATACAACTAGCTATCCACCGTGACAGGGTAACTTTAGAAACTGACTTGCCTAAATTGGTTTTGGCAAAGGAGACAAACAACTGGTCAGATTGCCTATGACCAGCAGTTCGATGAATATAAAAGTGTAATTGTCTGTGCACATCCAAAGAATGCAGTTTGTACTCTCCTTTGTTCTGATAGTTGGGAAAGAACACGGGAAGATTAATAGATTGATTAATATTAGCTTCCGAAGATACCTTAGGCAGAAAGGACGGATTGATCCTGAGGTAAACTCTATCCTGATGGAAGGCCAAATACGGCGGTTTAACACAGAGAGTCTGAAGCTCAGAGACCCTTTTAGCTGAAGTAATGGCCACCAGGAAGGCCGTCTTCCAAGAGAGGTATTTAAGATCAACCGTAGCAGCCGGCTCGAAAGGGGGGCTTGTCAAGGCCTGTAGAACCAAAGATAAATCCCATGGGGGTACTACCTCCCTGACCGGAGGTCTGAGAAGGAAGGTACCCTTGAGGAAAGCTTTACAGAGCTTGGAGGTAATTAGAGGGCCCGATTCATGCCCTACATGATAATGCAAAATCGCTGCTAGTTGTACCTTGACTGTAGAGCAGCTAGCCCCCTGATGAAAAAGGGTAGTTAGAAAATCCAAAACCGATGTAAGAGGCGCCGTGAAAGGATCTAAGTGATGGTTCTCCGCCCAGATGGAGAAACGTTTCCACTTACTCCGATAGACCCTTCTGGTGGACGGTTTGTGTGCTGCTACTAGGATGGCTTTGACTGGTGAGGAGATTCCGGGAGTCCTTATCAGGAGTGGAACTGGAGCAACCAAGCCGTCAGCTTGAGGTTGACCAGGTTGGGGGTCGGAAGACCCAGAGGGTGAGTAATGAGATCTGGGAGGGGATCCAGAATCCAGGGTGGATGAATCAGATGAGACCACAGGTACGGGAACCACGTTTGATGAGGCCAGAATGGGGCAATGAGGATCATTTTGCTCCCCAACCGACTGGCTTTCTGTAAGAGTTTCAGCATCATGGGCAATGGAGGGTAAGCGTAAAGGAGACCGGGAGGCTAAGCATGTACTAGAGAGTCTCTCGGGGACTCCCCCTGAGGGGGGATTAGAGCGAAGTTACTGTTGCATTTGGTATTTGAAGGAGAGGCAAAAAGATTGTAACAGGGTTGCCCCCATTGGGCAAATATTTGCTTCGCTACTAGAGGATTGAGAGACCATTCGTATGGAGTCAGAATCGAACAACTGAGCCTGTCTGCTAGGATGTTGGACCATCCCGGAATGTGCATTGCAATGAGAAAGCGGTTGGTGGATATAGCCCATTCACACACTCTCATGGCCTCGCGACAAAGAGGATAAGACCTGGTTCCCCCCTGTTTGTTGATGTACCAGACAACTGACATGTTGTCCGTTTGTACTGCAATCGTCCCAATCGGAAGAAAGCTGTGAAGTGCCTGCAACGTCAAAAGCACCGCCCTCATCTCTAGGACATTGATATGCAAGGAAGTCTGTATGTAGTTCCACGTGCCTTGGATCGTTCTGCCTGAATAGTGCCCCCCCCCACCCCAGGCGAGAGGCGTCCGTGGTCACTGTGGTGACGGGGGGGGGGCATCGAGAATGGTCGTCCCGTGTGAAGGCTCGGGGACTGGAGCCACCACACGAGCGACCCTCTGCAAGCCCTACTTAGGGGAATGGGATGGGACAGGGGGTTGCGAGACAGGGACCATTTACCTGGAGGGTCCACTGCAGGACCCTCATATTTAGACGAGCTAGGGGCAGCAGAGAAATTGCTGCCGCCATGGACCCTAGAGCACTCAGGATCAATTCCGCTGGTGGAGCAGGAAGTTGGAGAATGGCCTGAACATGCAACCTCAGGTTCTGAAGCCGATCAGGAGTCAGGAAAGCAAGCATTAGTCTGGAATCCAATCTCGCCCCTATGAAATCTATTACCTGTGTAGGAGCCAGAGAGGATTTGGCCATGTTGACAGTCAACCCTAGGCATGGAGCAAGATTGAGGAAGTAATCCCTGCCTGAACAGAGCAGATGCCTTGTTGGGGCGATGAGGAGCCAGTCGTCCAGGTACGGAAAGACCTGAACTCCCTGAAGCCTCAGGTGGGCCGCTATAACTGCCAAGACTTTGGTGAACACCCTGGGGGCTGAGGTGAGACCGAAGGGGAGGGCCCTGAACTGAAAGTGACTGGCTCCCAGCCGGAAGCGGAGGAACCTCCTGGAGCGTCTGTCCACAAGAATGTGATAGTACGCATCCTTGAGGTCTATCGAGCACATCCAGTCAATTAATTAATGCCAATTATTACATCACTCTCAAACTTGATTTTGTATTGGATGAAACTGGTTTAAATGTTGAGTAACTGCTGACATGCTTTATTATGGCCGATGAAGCGGAGCTTTGGTCCGTGAAAGCGCTTACCCTGTGTATTTTTTGCACCCATTCAATATTTTGAACGAAGCCGTGCTTGGAACCTTTGCTGTTTCTTTGACGGTTTCCAAGGTGGGTAATGAAAAACATTCAGGGGTTTTCCCAGCAGAGAGAGCTATAAAGGTAAGACAGAATCAATCAGCACTTAGTAGAAGCACAGGCTGCACCATGCTTCTTAGCATACATCTTCCTTTTAGGTTAACTCAACTCTAAGTGTGGCTTGTCAGTTTGGGACTTTTGTTCCTATTAGGATGGTAAAACTTCAATATTTGAAGATGTACATAGTGTTGTGTGTTAGTATTAAGTTAACAGGTTTTAGGGGGGTATTGGGTATTTTTTTTTGTTTGAGGGCTTTCAATAAAACAAAAAGTTTTACAACATGTGACATAGGCTTAAATGCATATGACAAGAAACAAATGTATAAAAGTTCAACCTGCCAAACAGTGTATGCATGTAACACAAAAGCTGGAACTAGACACTTAACAAAAAAGGTTTACACATAACAAGGTGGGAATAATAATTTTAATACAATGATACTTTTTTTAATGTCTAAATGTAAATGGCCTCACAGACAAATATAAACACGAAAGAGCAGTGAAGTATATTAAAAAATGTAGAGTGCAAATAGCTATGTTACAAGAGACACACTTAGAAAGAACGGAACATGTGAATTTGCTCAAGAAAGGATTTCAGGATGGTTATTCAGCAGAATACCTGAGAAAAAAGGGAAAAAAAAAGAGCACTTACATTAATTACAAGAGGAGCTCCAACAGTGACAGAAGAAGATAAAGATAAGACCAGATTTGTAGTGCTAATGGGCTACTGGCAAGGGAGGAGGATTACACTAGAATGTATTTACATTCCACCTAAAACTGCTGTAATGGAGCTTAAGAAAATGCTGGAAGAAATAGTTTAGAATGGAAGATGCCATTAAAGGTATCATTAGCAGTGCATTTAAATATTACATAACGACTATTAAGAATCAAAAGTAGATTAAAAAGATTAGTAAATAAGCATAGAATAGTGAATTACAAAGGAACAATCAATAAGACTCTCAAGTCTGCAACAAAGTCCAGAAGGGGTTGGATTTTTTTGATGTATTTGTACAAGTAGTTTTATACTCCAAGTAGACTTCAGATTATTTTTTTCCATCAGGGAGACAAAGCCATGTACTCTTCATCAACGCAAACATTTTTTTTTCAATTTCTTGCCCACTCTGCCTATCACACACCCTCGCTAGTTAGCTCGTGCTCCCATCACCAGGGGAGTGCTGACCAAAAAGGATAGTTACTCAGACAGACATCAGAAGTGGTTCAAACATTTCCACTTTTCACCTGTCCTTATCCAACCATGCACCTAGTAAGGCCAAGGGAGGAGTATGTAATGGGTTGTCCACAAAGTGAGCTCACTGTCACTTTTACAAGAGATGTTTCTTTAAAGCAGCCCTGCCCTAACTCTGCAGCATGACAGCTGGTCTTTAAATGCACCACCAAGGAAACCGCACTGCCCTGCGTACCTCATGTATATGCCAACCTTGTCCCTCCCCCTTGGGAGAGGTGACTGGGACATGTCCCCCCAGATCACTAATTGAACGTCTATTACCTGGGTTGCTAACGGGGGCTCCATCCTTCTATGCCACAGAGACAGGCACAACACAAACTATTCTGAGTCTACTTCATTAAATAGCACTGATGAGTCAACACAAACACTAGTGACTTGTTTGGAAATGAATAAACTACTTTTTTCTTCAAAATTTAAATTCTCACAGAAGGACAATATCTTAATATAAGAACAAATTGGCAAAATGTAATATAATGCAATGGAGAAATACTTCAATCATTTTATCAGCTAGGGATTGAGATTACCCAAAATAACATGGTTAACATAAGTTTTTAAAAAGAAATCTGGTGAAGACTCGCTGCATTTCTTCTAAGATTCATTACCTCCCACTCCTACAACTTTCTGAAATTATACACAGTGAAAAAAGGAAACTTAAAATAACACAGTGGGACTATACCAAAAAGACATATTTCTAGTCAAGATGGATATTCCAAACTGTAGAAGAACTACGGAACACATTTTAAGCTGAAGATTAAATGTATTTACAGTTATGCAGCTTTGGGACACTTTCCACTGTACTCTAGAAATTCTTCAAATGAGCTCTCTGCTCTCTTCAGTTAAAGAGCAAAGGGAAATATTAAGGCTAGCTACAAGGTGCACAGGGATAAAGCAGCGACAGTTAGCCAGATGGCTCAGGTGTTACAGCAGCCAATCTTGAAAGGGTGAGAGTGACAAGCAGATGCAAGCTCACTGATCCTAGGGGAAGGGTGATGGCTCAGTCTCACTGCAAAGGTGCCATTAGGATGAATCCTAGAAGAACATGCTATACACACAGAATCAAAACTTTAACGCCCGAGAGTTTAAACACACTAAATGAGCATCTAATGTGTGATGGAAAGTGTACATAAACTGGGGCTAAAAGCTCTGCAGGTCATGCTGTGAGCTTGCCAGCCCACAAGAACAGGGCTGTAGAAACATTACAAACTATCTAGCCACCCAAAAGATACCATTTTTTTTTGTCCCCGGCCCTCATCTCGCTCTCCTTGGCATCCTCTAGGCTGGGGCTAGAAAGGAAATAAATGGTCCTACTAACAGGGCAGGCCTTACAGCTTTGGGAGTAAGGTGGTGGATGGAGGCAAAAAATTAAGATCCTATTACTGCTGTATGACCACAAACATTAATCACATTTCCGTACATTTGATGGCTCTTTCTCAGTTTACTCCTGCTGAAGTACAGAAATTCAGGTTATCAAGTCAGTCAACTGTTTTCTGCCCTTTCAGGCCTCCTCCTCTCAACCATAAGTGAACATACATGGTCCTAATCATCAAGGACAAACGCATCAACATCCCATTTTGTCATGTTTATCGCCCTAACAATGGTGTGAGGCTGGAAGAAATTTATATTAATTGGGAAGGGGAGAGAAGTCCATCAAACTCTAAGGGGTGGGTGAAAAAAATAAACGAGAAGCATAATTTCTGCAGGACACAAACTTGAAACATTGGAATTTCAATGGGTTTGCCCTTGGTTATTTATGATTAAATCCAGATGAACTTTTATGCTGTTCATGATTCTTATTCTTTACATTACTGCCAGCCTTGGAAGGCCAGGTCAGACTCTCTCATAAGAACAGCCCTTCTTTTCATGTTAATAAGATGTTTCTTGGCTGGGTACAAATGAATAATGGGAAAAGCCTTGTAGACTTCCAACTTTCTTCACAATAACTAAAAAAATTAAGAAAAAAATTATGCTGTATAGTAAACACAACACACAATATAGCACTAAAGCAACTATGAAGAATAAATATTACTAAATGTTCTAAATGATTCAGGCCTTCAAATTCAAATGATCAACCAGAAAAGAAGGTTTCACTTCTGAAACGGGAAGAGTTCTGCTGATTTAAAACACTGCGTACAAAGAGTAGTCTATATAACAACACTTTAGCTAGCAGATCTAGTAGATTCTCCTTCTCTCTCTCTCTCTCTGATTCCCTCTTTGTGGTGGACGGGAATAAAAACGCTTTGTTGAAGTTTCAGGTAGTTTGTATTCAGTTAAGTAGGAAGATGGACAAGTGTTCTTGCTCTACTACAGAAAGTCTCCTACATTTGCTAGTTAAAGTGATTTTATATGGACTAATCTTTTTGTAGTGTTTGTTAGCCCTGTCACAGTTGGGATACCACACCTGACTAAAGCTTTCTTATGGATTAACCTCTGCTTTCTAATTTAAAATACTGGTAAGTGCACTGAGCAAATTAATTCATTATACTTCTATACAAAAATAAAGACAGTAACATCTAGTGCATTTAAAAGGGAAAAATGTGGAAAACAAAAGTAACAATGACTGACCCAACATAAATACATCTTACCTCAAAATCAAACGGCTGCCAGACAAGAAAACTGAATTAAGTGCGTCTTGCACTAAAAGCAAGATTTTCTGAAAAATGCAACCTTGACTGGCAAGATTTTACAGCAGCTAAGAAGCGGAGGCAATGAGACTGAAAGATTGCCACCATAAATCAGACTACACTGGAAATTCAAGGTTACAGAGCACTTGCAAACCCCATCTGCTTAAAACTATTAGAGGAGAGATGAAAAAGTTAATGTCTCAATCTGAAGTGAAATTAGAGAACCCTTACTAAAGTGTAAAACATTTCACAAAAAATTATGGCAAAGTGCTCCGAGTATTGTATATACCGTACCTTGGTGCTGAATCTGTGAACATCATCAGAGGCACTGACTAGCTCAATGGAAGACATGGAAGAAGTGCGACTATAAGGCTACCATAGAGACAGACAAAGAAAAAAACCAAGTAATCAAGAGTGAAAACATACTTGTTAATCTATCAATTTTCAGCACATGATAAAGGAAAATAAATCAATTAGCTTGAAGGAACATGCGCAACAGCAAGCAGTCTTCATGCACATAACTTTTTTCTGTAAGTATAATGGCAATACCAATTATCCACTATTGCTTAATTTCTTAAACACCTTTACTCATTTAGACATTTATCTGCATAGCAGGATGGCAGTAGTAGTAAACTCAGCGAAGACTTCTAAATGTTTCCATATCATCAGACACCTGCTACCAATAAATCACAACACAAAACTTTCACATTTGTACAAATCAAATTGCAAATCACACTGTCAAATAACTAATACAAGTAAAACAACCAACAACCTTTTCTGCCGTAACATATAAACTTCTGTTTAAGCTTACACAGAACCCTCTGCTACATACTACAAACAGGAATATTGGCAATTTTCTAAAAAGCCTTGGCACTTTGGGCAAATAACCTAAAACCCAACTGAAGAAAAATAAGAAAATGGGCCTGCCTGGATATGGATTTTGTTGTCAACAAAGCTGTAGGACTGCACAGTTGGCATAAAGGTTAAGGTCTTTGCCTCCCATACACATGGTTTGATCCTGGCCTCCAGCCAGTGCCTGTATGGAGTTTGCATGTTCTCCTTGTGTATCTGTGTGGTTCCTCCCACAAACATGCTGAGAGCTTTCAGCTCAAACTCATCCAAAGAATGGAGTTATGAGCAACAGAAGAGGCTCTAGATGGTACCTATCAGGGCAAAAATCAAAAAGACCAACTGCTTTGGGCATCAAGTGCAGTGCACATTATCCACTAGATAGGACAGCATGGATCACAGACTGCGCACTGTGTCGAGGTGAGCAGGATGTAAGATTTGTCTCTAGGTGACTGGGCAATGTTGACTGACGTTGCAAAAAATGGGCATAGCTATTTGCCAGTGATAAGTGGGTTGAGAACCTGGCCTACTCCAACCAGCAGGGGCAGTACAGTTGTGCAAGTGCAACAGGTTACCATTACACTAGATGTCTTACTTCCTAATGTTGCACTATTCATTACCGTTGGGATATCCTGTCAAGGAGAGCTCAAAGTTCAGCCAAAGCCTTTAAAACTTCCAAGTGCCATACATCAGAGATGTCCTACGCATAAGGTACATACAAATGCCTAATCCTCAAAACATAAGTGCCACAAGACTAGAGCAATCCCGGAGGGAGAGAGAAGATTGGGAAGAGGAACAAGTAGAAACGGATGTAAGAAAGACCCTTAAATAACAAAGAAAACAGAAAGAGAAGGGGGTAGGAAGGAGAGACAGAATACTGCAACAATGAGAAGTAGTACATCTATTGTTATGGTTAGATCTTACATAACTGCACTATGCCCTTCCTCATCACTGTTGCAGTATTGTTTACTGTTGGAAAACTACAAAAGCTATGTAAAGTATGGGAGGAGAGGAAGCCACAGAAGAGCCCTCCAAAATCCCAAGAAAGATTGCTCTAGAAAACCTGGTCTGTTCCTATAAATGACAACTAACTTATAATGTTTGGGGAAAGTGTGAACAAAACACCAAGTAGCAGCTTCCAAGATTATCTAGTACCCTAACCTATGAAAAAAGCATCAGAAAAGGCCACTGCCCTGGTAGAATGGGCACAAACAGAAGAAAGCTGCTTGATATGAAAAGAATATCAAAAAGAAATGGCCTTAGAAATTCAGGAGGAAGAAGTTTGCTTAGATATGGCAAAACCCAATTATAGGTATGCTAGGAAACAAAAACCTGCAAAGTTTTCCTGATATGTTATGTCTTGTCCAAGTAATATCTGAACTGTCTACATAAATCCAAGGTGTGAAAAACCCTCTCACTAGGTTTCTGTGGAGAAGGGAGAAAAGCAAGATGAACAAACTGATTCAAGAACAAATCATTATCTACCTTGGTCATAAAAAAGGACTGGTATGAAGAGACGCTATATGTTAGTGTGAAAAAACAAAAAAGGTGGAAATGAGTGATTTGCTTGAAGTTTAGAGACATTCTTAGCAGAAGTAAGAGCCACCAACAAAACACAGTCTTTCAAGTACAATGTTGTACGCAAGAAAAAATGCATGCTCAAAAAGGGACTGGGTCAATTTCTAAAGAAAAACAATGAAAATTCCAAAAAGGAGGAATAGGCTTTCTTGGAAGCCGAATATGAAACACACCTTTCAAAAATTGTTACAACTTCAAAACTAGAAGCTAGAGATGATTTCACAAGTAGAGAAGCAGAAATAGCTAACAAATGAACTGCCAAAATTGAGCAACCCAAATAAGAAAGGACCACAGGACCCCACCCCCAACAGAAAAAGGGACCAGGTCATGAATGAGACACCAAATAGAAAATCTGTTCCATTTAGTCACATATGGGTTTCTATTAGGGGGTTTTCTGGCCTCCTGCAAAACCCAAAACATGTCCAAAGGAAATTGGTTCCAAAAAGGAATCAAAATCCTATCACTCAAAGTGTCAATTGAAGGGTAGGCAAGTGAGGGTAAATGAGAGATCCCACGTCTTCTGTAAGAAGATCTATCCTGTGAGGTAACATGTGATGTCTGCCTCTGACCAGGTGAAACAGAAGTGCCTACTTCCAAAGCAAGAGGACTTTGCACTCATAACAGAAATGGGTAAGATATCTGTTCAGATAGGAAGGAAGAAGATCTACTTGATGAGTACCCCATCAATATACAATGCCCAGAAACACCACCCTGTAAAGCACCCATTACTGAGGATTTGTCCTGGACCTGTTCAGACTGCTACAGGATTGTGCTCTGAAGGAATGTTAACTGCGTGAAGAACTAAAGGATGGTGAACTGCAAAATTCCAATACTAAAAGAGACAGCGTGCAAAGAAAGTAAGATTTTGTGCCCCCTTTCTTCTTGATGTAACACAAGACTGTGGTACTGTGTTTAAAAACCGAGACAGGACCTGAAAGCGAAAAGGAGTTGGAGACCAAGTAGTGGAGTCTTCATCTCCTTGATGTTGCTATGGTCTGCCAGTTGTTGACATGACCAAAGATCCTGGGCTTTGAGGTTGTTGGGAAGAGGCTCCACAGACATGATTTGAAGCATCTGTGTACAACTCTTGAGCAGGGAGATGAACCTGAAAAGGGAAAAAGTACAGTTTTGTACCTACCATAAATGTAGATGTTCGAGGATTCCCTTGCTGCAGTCCTGACTATTGGGTATAGTCCGCGTCCCAGTCGGCCCGAATACCAGAGTATAAGGCTGACGTCGGTCATGGCGCCTTAGACTGACGTCAGTACGTCAGGGTACTAATGCGCATGACCGACGTCATTTCCTCAGTCTTTTCTTGCCCCAGATGTCAGAAGATCCAAAAAGACAAGTCCCAAAAACAACCTGCACCAAAAAACATGTACAATATATACAGTAATATATACAAAAAATATAAGCATGTAAACTCACCTACACAACCACCCTGAAACACAGAGGGGAAGGAGGGAGGGTAAATTGGACTGCAGCAAGGGAATCCTCGAACATCTACATTTATGGTAGGTACAAAACTGTACTATGTTCTTCGTCTTCCCTTGCTGCAGTCCTGACTATTGGGTAGAATCCCAAAGCAGAGGTAAGGGAGGCTGGCAAATTATAAAGTAGCAGGAGCTGACAACATGCCTTGTAAAACAGCTGTGGCAAAACCAGCTCTAGTCTTAGAGTATATAGGCAGGTGATAATGCCTAGAGAAAGTATGCACTGAACTCCAAGTAGCTGCTTCCAGAATATCCTTAGTTGCCACCCCTTAGAAATGCTGTTGAAGTGGCAGTAGCCCTAGTGGAATGAGGCCTAATCCCAGCTGGAACCTCTTTGCCATGATGGGAATAACAAAATGCAATGCAAAAGCCAATCCACCTAGAAATAGTTTGTTTTGACACAGGCTTGCCCTGTGAACTCAAAGCAAAAGAAACAAGTAACTGCTGAGACTGCCTAAAATCTTTAGTCCTGCTCAAATAATAACGCAATTGCCTGTGTACATCTAAAGTGTGCAAAATCTTTTCCCCTTTATTTTGAGGATCTGCAAAAAACGTAGGCAAATGAATAGTTTGGTTTAAAGCCACACTAGAAACCACCTTAGGCATAAAGGAAGGATTAGTGCGTAATGATACCCTGTCCTTATGGAAAATCAAAAGGGCTCTACTGCCATAAGGGCCTGCAACTCAGACACCCTTCTTGCAGAAGTAATAGCCAACAGAAAAGCAGTCTTCCATGACAAATATTTCAATTCAGCAGTAGCTGCAGGCTCAAAAGGTTGTAGAGTAAGTTTTTCCAACACAAAATTGAGATCCCAAGCAGGAGTAGGAGCTCTATTGGGGGTCTTATATTCTTTGCCCCTCTAAGAAACTGCTTGAACAAAGGATGCGAAAACAAAGGTGGGTCACAATCATAGTGAGCTGAAATTGCTGCAGCATGAATCTTTATGGAAGAGAAGGACAAACCTTTGTCCAATAATTCAGTAAGATATTGAAGAGCCACACTCAAATTAGGCTCTGAAATCTCCAAATTCTTTGCTGTACTCCAAAATAAAAATCTCTTCCATTTTTCTGCGTACACTCTCCTAGTACTAGGCCTTCTAGCTTCCATAATCACATTTAAAACTTGTTGAGGAAGCTGAGACCTACCGTGCTTCAACACAGAATATGCCAAGCTGTGAGATGAAGAGATTGAAGCTTGACATTGAGCAGATGACCGTCCTTCTGAGATAACAGATGAGGAATCAGAGGTAAAGGCCATGGAGGCTTCTTTACAAGACTCCTTAGAAGTGGGTACCAGTGTTGCCGAGGCCAATCTGGAGCTATCAAAATCATCCTTGGCCTGTCTTGTCTGACCTTTAGTAATACCTTTGGAAGAAGAGGTAGAGGTGGAAAGGCATAGACATGAAGGTTTTTCCAACTGAAAGACAGAGCATCCACTTTCCAAGCTGTGTGATGAAACCCCTTTGTGCAATACTTTGGCAGCTGGTGGTTTAGTGGAGAAGCGAACAGATCTATGTCTGGAGTTCCCCATGACACTGTCAATTTCTGAAATACATGAAGATCCAGTTTCCACTCGTGGGGATCCATGATTTGTCTGCTTAATACATCTGCTAGGGAGTTCTGTGCTCCTGGCAGAAACCTTGCCTGAAGAGTCAGTTGCAGGCTTAACGCAGTCTCCCATAAAATCATTGCTTGCCTGCATAGAGGATAAGAATGTGTTCCCCCTTGCTTGTTGATGTACCACATGACAGTTGTGTTGTCTGTCAGAATCAACACCTGCCCTGGAAGAAGTAACTCCTTGAACGCCATCAATGCAAACTGGACTGCTAACATCTCCTTCATGTTGATATGTAGATGCTGTAGTCTGGCAGGCCACTTGTCTTGTATCCACTTTCCATTTAGATGAGCTCCCCAAGCAGTGTCCGAGGCATCTGTCGTTAAAATCTGACTCGCCTCTGGCCGGGTCACAGAGAGTCCCTTGTTTAGGTGACATTCCTGAGCCCACCACAAGAATTCCTTTTGAAGGCAAGGTATTATTTGAATGACAGTGTCCAAATCTTGGCAGTGCTGTGTCCATACATTTTGAGATACCATTGCAGCTTCCTCATATGCAGTTTGGCATTGGGAAGCACCAGAATACAAGATGCCATGAACCCTAATGCTTGAAGGACTGTCCTTGCAGTCAGCACGGACTGATGAGATAGTTGATGGAAGTAAAGTGACAGACTCTTTTGTTTGTCCGGGGTTAAAAAGGCCATCTGGGCTGCTGTATTCAGTCTCACACCCAGAAAGCACATGTCTTGAGAGGGTACTAGACTGGACTTTATTTCGTTCACAGAATACCCTAGGCATCTTAGCACTGCTATGACATATTCCAGATGCTGTAGAAGGTGTTCCTTTTCTTGAGCCAGAATCAGGCAGTCGCCCAAGTAAGGATAGATTTGAATGCCTTGAAGCCTGAAGTAAGCTATCACTGGAGCCAGAACCTTTGTGAATACTCTGGGCGCAGTAGATAAGCCAAAGGGCAATGCAGAGAACTGATAATGAAAATCTCCAGTTCAAACCGCAGATACTTTCTGCAACTTAGCCTTATAGGCACATGAAGGTAAGCTTCCTTGAGATCCAAAGTTACCATCCAGTGATCCTTGCCCAGCAGAGGTAACAGTTGCTGTAACGTCAACATCTTGAACTTGGGAATGTCCAGATAAGTGTTGAGGATAGATAAATCCAAAATTGGTCTCCACGTGTTCCCCTTCTTTGGTACTAGGAACAGGCGGGAAAAAAATCCGAAGCCCCTTTCTGATACAGGGACTGGCTGAATGGCCCCTATCTGGAGAAACTGAGAAACTTGCTTGTGAGCCTCTTTTCTTTGTGGAGGAGGAACATCTGGCATGCCTTTGAAAGGGGGCATTGTGTGGAAATAAAATCTGTAACCGTGATGAATGATATCCAGCACCCATCTGTCTTGAGTGATTAAATCCCAATTTTCTTTGAAAAGAGACAATCTTCCTCCCAAAGGAGCTGCCAGACGAGAGTCCACTGGCAGCTGAAAAGGCAGGTCATTGGTTCTGCTTACGAAAGGACTGACCCCTGCCCTCACCAGAAGTCTGAGCAGGTGAACTGTCTGATCTAGGCCTAAAGAACCTTGAGCCCTGCCCCTACCACGTCTAGACCTACCCCTAGACTGGGAACCATAAGCAGGATATGTCCACCCCTTAGCAGGCCAATTTCTACTAAACTTGGAGGCTGCACCTGCAAAAATCTTTAACAGTCTGCATAGACTTAGCTTTGTCCTCCATTTTCTTTAAAACTGCTTCCACAGGCGGTCCAAACAACACATCAGACTGTAAAGGAGCATCCAAAATCCTGGTCTTAACATGCTCAGCTAAATTCTGATCCTTCAACCAGGCATGTCTGCGAAGAACAGAACTAGTAGCAGCCACCCTCGAGGAGGCCTGAACAGCATCAAAACCACACTGCAAAGAATGCTTACCCACTTGTTCAGACACATGAACCAAATCCAGCAATTCTTTACACTCAATACCTTCCGCCAAAGCATCCACCTTAGATTTCAATTGTGAAAGGAGATAATTCTGATATTTCAGCATATGAAACTGACAATTCAACGCCTCATGGCTAGAGTGGAAGAAGTATATACTTTCTTACCCCACCTATCCAAAGCCCTAGCCTCTTTATCAGAGGGTACAGGATTTTTAACCACAGAAGCTTTAACACCTTTAGGCCCCTGAGAAACAGTTTCTGGGTCCGCCCTGGGACTCTTAAACAAATACTTATGAGCTTGGGCACCCTATAATACCTATCAGGCTTAACAGGAGCAGGAGGCAAGGAGTCAGGGTTCAGAGAAGCCTCTGCAAAAACATCCTCCACCACATTCAACACAGGAGGAATAGCTAAGGGCCTATGCTGGGGCAAAAACAAGAATTCCCTAAGCCTTTTCTGGAGTCAGAGTAATCTTGGCCTTCCCATTTAAAGTGCTCCCTCATGGAGTGAAGAGTCTCTGAAAATGAAAAATCCTCAGGAGGAGAAGCTGAAGGAGTGGAATCATCCACATCAGAATCAGAATAAGTAGGAAACTCTTGCAAGTCTTCCACAGAAGACTCTGAAGCCTGTGAACACTGTTCAAAACTATCAAACTCCTGTTCCACCCTAGGCCTCTTATCAGGTGGGGGCATAGAACCTCTAATCAGAGTAATCAAATCTTCTGCCATTTTAAGCATATGTTTCTTAGGCACAGAGCCGAAATGCTAGGAGAAGCCCCCACAGAAGCTGAACTTGGCCTACCTCTAAAAGAAGCTTTGGCAACAGAAGGAGAGGCCCTAACTACCTTGGGAAGAGAGGGAAGAACAGTTACCTGAGAAGCACCCTCAGCCTGGCCTACCTCCTGAGAGGGCACATCCTGTAACAGTAAAGTATCTGCCTGAGACTCCATAGAGACTCCTGGCAAAACCTCTGGCTCCCTGAGCCTTCGAAAGGACCGAGGTCCGGGACTGCCGGTTCCTCACCCCTAGGCTTCACTGTTTTGTCCTTGCGCTTCTTGGATGAAGCAGGCGACGGAGCATCCGACGGCATATTATAATTGCAACGCTTCCCAAACACTAACCTAGCACAATCAAGCCTCCTCTTAATAGTGCGCTTGTTAAATCTAGCACAAGAGCGGCAACCAACAACGCCGTGCTCAGGCCCTAAACAAGGTATACACAATGTATGATAATCCCTATGCGGTATCTGCTTCCCACAAGAAATACAGTTATTCACTTTTTCTGACATCCGGTTAAATACTGAGGCAAGAAAAACCAAAATGTTCTAACGGGTTACTTAGCCAACTCTGTTTTCGGTCTGAAACTCCGGTTTCGGAAAATCTCAGAACGCCAACCTGCACTCGCAAAATTGCTTCTGCATCGGACCATGCGGCAAAAAAGACTGAGGAAATGACGTCGGTCATGCGCATTAGTACCCTGACGTACTGACGTCAGTCTAAGGCGCCATGACCGACGTCAGCCTTATACTCTGGTATTCGGGCCGACTGGGACGCGGACTATACCCAATAGTCAGGACTGCAGCAAGGGAAGACGAAGAACATCCTGGATTCAAGGAAATCTAGTGAATCCATCAGCGGAGCTCCAGCTTGAGAGAAGACAAGAGAGAAATTATATACTCCAGAGAGTGGCAGTGGTGGAGCCAAGCAATCTTTAGATACCATTTAAATTTCATGTGGAGTATGGCAAAGGGAATCATGGGGATGGGGGATGCCATGCACCCCAGTGTTTGGAGAAATTCTCTTGCAAGAAGAACTGAAAGAGGAACAAGAGACTGGCAATATGCATTCAAAGAGAAGACCTTGGGAGGAGGGAAACAAACCAACACTGGAAAAATCTGAATCCTTGCAACCTTGGAACTCTTGGTCCTGAGGAGTCACAGACATTTGAGATTGAGGGTGAACCCTGCATTAAGCACAAGATGCACAGTGAAGTGCAAATCCTGAAAGCAGCAGCTGTGAAGAGAGGGCTTGAATCAAAAGGTCATCCAAGTAAGGGAATATCTGAATCTCATTTAGTCTGCAGAAGGCTTGCAAATGGGGCAGATTTTTGGTAGCTGTAGAAAGACCAAAAGGCAAAGCAAAGAACTAATGAGAGGAACAAATAGAGGAATGCAAACATTTCCTAGCGAGAGAGTGTAGAGGAAAGCATCTTTCACATTCACGGATACCAGAAAGGTTCGAGGAAGAAACAGAGGGAAAAGTGTCTGAAGAGACATCTTGAAAGATGGAACCTTGAGAAAAGTGTTGAGAAAAGACAGCTCTAGAATCCCTGCTGAGACAAGGGGACAGACTGGATGGTTCTCTGTACCACTACATTCTGAAGAAACAAAAGAAAGTATGGCAGCTGACAAGGAGGAGACTGAGGAAGGCCTGAGAATGGAGGGGGGACTTGCAGACCATAAGCTGTTTTCAATAATGCAAAGTACCCAAGTGTCCATGGTTATCTGTAGCCAAACAGGAAAAGAAAGTCAACCTAATGGATGGAAAAATCATGCTGAGGGGTAGCAGTGGCTGAATGCCAAACAGAAGCAGATCTGTCAGGGAAAGAAGACTTTTTGATTTTTAGAATCCTAAGAAGGCTTGTCTGGAAAAATTACCCTAGAAGCTCTCTTGCCCTAGAAGGCTGTTTAGGTTGCCTACAAACAAAGGAAGTCTTGAAAGGAAAAGTTCTCAAAGTTAGGAACAGGGAAGACAAATATTTGTTTCAAATCCGGCATAATCCAATTCAGCAGCAGCACCAAAGGAATTCTGGTTGTGTAAGGAGGAAATCCAATAATCTGACCTTGATATCTTCAGGCAGAGCCTGGAGGCACAACCAAGATACGTCCTTATAACGGATCCAGATGAAGTTGTCCTAGAGGAGACATCAACAGCATTGTAACTACATTTACTAGAATATGTTGAGCTACCTGAAAAAGCAGAACTCAAAAGGGAAAGGGCAGCCTTGCCTCTGAATTAGGCAAATCGGCCAGAATGCCCCCAAGTTGGAAGAGAAAAGCCAATACAAACGTAGTCACATTGGTCTTGTAATTAATAGCCCTAATGGCTAGGGAAGCAGAGGTATAGACTTTTTTGCCGTACCTGGAGCTTTTCTCCCCAGGACTCCATTGAAAACAGGTTAATCTTGGCCCAGTGGACTATCCTGGTAAACCAACTGCAAATAAAATAAAAATAAATAAAAAATAAACCTGTTCTTGGCATGGCTGTCCTTACCACAAGGTAAAATCTTAGAAGACATTAACTTGGATTCTTTATCAGTGGTTACAGAAATATCAGCAGGATCAGAAGGGCTTCTATATAAAAACTGCTGAGCTTCAGGAACTTTATAGAACCTGCATGGTATCTTAAGGACATGTGGGTGAGAATCAGAGGCCTGAGAAGCTGCAGAGAAAAGTATCCAAAAGGGCAGCCAGCACTGGAGGGACTTCGGAAGGTCAAGGAGAATCTATCTGCAGGAGTTAATACTATCTTTTTTGAACATCAGAAACCTGGAAACAGTCCCAATTAAAAGTGTTCCATCATATGAACCACTGTGTTGTCAAGACAATTCTTCCATAGGAGAGTAAGGAGAAAGTAAATCATTTTCCTCAGACCCCAAGGCAAGGTTAGAGTGCATCTGGAAAGTGTAGGCCAAGGACTCCTCACAAGAGTCTAATTCTTCAACAGAGGAATTGGAGTCCCTAGGGCATTCAGAAGGAGTGGAAGACCAGGGATCAGAAGCAGGAACAGGTAATTCCTAAGGGGGTTTAAAAGCCATAACAGCAGTGAAAATCCCCTTGGTAAAATATTGCCTTTGGGGGGGATCCTTAGCCACAGGAGCTACATGCTTTGCTTCTGCTTCATTTTCAAAGGAAGATCAGCTTTAACAAATATAGGAGGTTCAGACCCCCTGCCTAGATTCAGTGAGGGTACCAGGATCCTCTTCCCTGACAAGTACTTAGACAATCCCCATACACCCCTCCAAAATAATCAGCACCAGTTCTTCCCCCAAATCTGCATCAGACATAGGCACAGACTCAGTGCGGATAACTGGCTCCTTGTCGGCCTCCAATTGCTTAGTGGCAGAAGGAGCTGACAGTGGCACTGGACAGTCCTTGGGTTCTTCATCTAACCAGATGGAGAAGATGGAGACGTCTGGTGGAGGGTGGACAGGATAGGCCTCACTTTGCTGCACAAGACGGCAGTGCCCTGTGCGGTAGCAGACACTCCAGCTCTCATATGCACTTTTTTTTGGTGTTTTTTGCATTTCCAAGTGTAGCTTCATCGTGACTCCTTACCTGGTGGTCCATGGTTTTTCGAGCATGTGACTGTCTACAGTGATGCTGTTTGGGAAGTCCTCGGATTTTTTGCTTGCTTATTTCCCCTTCTTCCACTGGAACGCTGAATATAGAAGTTTAGGCCACAGTGGTAAGCCAAGTTGGATACGGAGTGCAGGATGTGGAGGTCATGTGCTTTTAAGGACCAGATCTGTTTTGTTGTCGCTGGTAGCTGAACTGAACTGGTGTTGTCACTAGTAGCTGGACTGGATCTGTGTTGTGGCAGATGGTGTAAAAGAATAGTATGGTGACGATGATGGCAGTTTAGCCTACAGGCAACAGAGTCTGGGCATTGGTAGTGTCAGAAGGAAGGACTGGGCTTGGATGGTAATGGCTGGGTCGTTCGGGACTGATGGTAGCAGCGGTTTTTGAGGGCTGTGGTGTCAGATGGATGGCAGAGGAAATTAAATGGGGCTTGTATGTTGCGGGATGGAGTGAGAATGGTGGTGTGAAGTACTGACTGCTGCAGTACTTGAAATAGTGTTCTGTTTATTCTTCTTGTGCCTTCAGTTGGCTCATTCACTGCTGTACTGTGTGTTTTGTGTTGCTTCATGTATGTGCTAAACTTATGTTTTGTGTTGAGTTTTGGAGAAACGAAATTTCATTCAACTGTTTGCTAGTATTGTGTACGGTTGAAAGACAAAGTTACTATTGATTTTTTTTTTGTGTGTCTGTTCGCCTTTTTTTTGAAGCAGTGGCTGAATGTTGGGGCAGGCAAATTAGGCCATGGTAACCTGAGACAAAAGTTTCAACCACTGGTTCTCCAAATATATGGAAAGGGATGACAGATGACTGTGGAATGTCACATGGACTAAAGCCTGACAAATCTCACACTGTGTATGGATATGGTTAGCACCCAAACAAAAGAGACACTGTGTCTATCTGTATAGGGAATCTGCCTCCCACACTTGCATCTTCCCTTCCTAGACAACATATAAGCCAAGGTAAAAGGCGGAAAAAAGAGACCCCCCCCCCCATGGGCACTTATCTTTAGATCAGCTCGTGAAAGGTTTGTAAACCGAATTCAATTGTAGTGTTCAGACTGGAGTCAAAGAGGTTCTGAGGATTAGGTGCTTTTACATCACATATGCGCCTTAGACCATCCATGCAGGACATACATCAGATGTACCGTGCCCAGAACGTACAGGCATTTGTACAGCATATATTTACCTTATGCTTTGCATGTAGGACATACATCTGATGTACGGTGTCCAGAAGATGTAAAGGCTTTGGTATGCTGGCCAGTCTGCTATCCCTGGCAGGACATCCCAAGAGTAAATAATACTGCAACAGTGATAAAAAGATACCCACATCAATGTTAGGTGGGGTCTATGTGCCCCTAGTGTGTGTAAACAAGCTCCTGGCTGGCCACTGTCCAGTTGCCCAGCTTGGGTTAACTGGGAGAGCTCTGTTGAGCAAAAGCTGGACGTAAAACCAAATCAACCTGCCAAACATGAACTAAGGATTGTTACATTCAGTAGAGGTTCACTGACAGGACAGAGCTAGGAAGTGGATGACATGATAATTAGGAAAGCTGAGCATCCCCTGTATCCAGGAGACAAGATGGAAGGACCTGGGATCCAGAGTCTGCTACTCAGGAGGACGACAGACTAGAAATAATGTGGGAACTGTAGTGAGGGGCAGACATCAGAAGACAGTGAGGCGTGTCTCAAAATTTGTAACAGACACATGGCAATCAGACTCCAATGCAAGGATAGGGCAGTATTTATAATCTCCGCCTATGGCTCACAGCAGGGTTGGGATAGTGAGGAAAAGAGTGCATTCAGAAAGCAGCTGCAGGACTCACTAGATAAAGGACAACATGTGTTGGTATTGACAATGGGTGACCTGAACGCACATATTGGGACAGACCGGGTCCACATGTGTGAGGCAATAGGAATAAAGCACAGGCTACTCTCTCAAATGGCTTGATGGTGGCCAACACATGGTTCATCAACAGAGACAGTCACAAGACCACATACAAAAGTGGTCAGCAAACAACTCAGGTAGATTCTTTAGTAAGAAAAAAGGCACTGGGGTAGAATCCGAGATTACAAAGTCTTCCTCAGTGAAACAGTTGGCCCACGGCTTAAAATACTGGTTGCCACAGTTAACAGCAAGCAGTTGATGCACAGATGGCTAAAAGGTCAACAGAGACTCAATTGAAAATGAGGAAGCTGACTGGAAAGAAAGAACAAGAGTTCAAAGAAATGCTAGCAATTCACAAAGATGAGAAAATAGGTGGAGATGAAGAATGACAGTGCTTCAAACAGCATATGAGGGGACTATAAAACAGACACGCAGCTAAACCAGGTATCAAAACAAGGTACATAAGGAAAGCTGGTGATGGAATGCAAAAGTCCAGGAAGTCATCAAAAGAAAGAAAGGAGGAGTGCAAGAAAAACTGGGAGACAGAAAAAATGGACAAAGTTAAAACGGAATACTGAATGGCTACCAAAGAAACTAAGAAAGCAGTTGGAATAGCAAAGAACAAGGCATCAGAGGCACTGCACCAGCTTCTGGAAAGTGACTCAGTGGACAGCACAAAAACTATCAGCTTGCAGGACAAAGGCAGATAAAGAAGACAGACATCAAACACCCTTTATGAAGGATGCCAGCAACAACCTGCTAACTAGTCTACAGAATATCAAAGGCAGATGGAAGGAGTGCTTCCAGCAGCTTTTTAATGAAGAAAACCCCACAGAAGCTGTATTGTCTCAGACACAGCCCAGTAGTAGTAAGAACAGCACTAAGGAAAATGAAGTCAGGAAAAGCAGAAGAATTAGATGACGTCACAATAGATATGATCAAAATGCTGGGTGAGCTAGGGAAGAAATGGCTCCTCGGGGTACTCATAGCAGTATGGAGAGAGAGGCATTTTCCACACAACTAGAAAGTACGCATACTAGCACCAGTGTACAAGAACAAAGGGGACATTCAGAACTGTGGGCGGTATAGGATATAAATCTTCTCTCACACTGCACGAAAGTTCTGGAGACAGTGACTGATAAATGAATATACAGAGTAGTAGAAAGTAAGACTGGAGATAAGCATTTCAGATACAGATCATTATGTAGCACATCAACTTGATATTGACAGTGAGATAGACAGATGAGAAGAAGCTCGAGAGGAGGAAAGAGTTCAACTAGGGATTCCTGGACTTGGAGAAAGCATATGAAAAGGTCCCAAAATAGCTGATTTGGGCAGTCTTGGGAATGGTTCAAAATTCTATTAACATGGAAGAATTAGTGAAGGCTATGTACAATGCTCCGTGAGACTTGAGTATAAACAGTGTTGGGATTCACAAGGAGGTTCTCAGTAGTAGTGCGTATGCAACAAGGTTCAGCTCTGCTGCTCATACTAGTGATGGACTACATTAGCAAACAGGTCAGGGGATCACACAGTTTCTGTATGCAGACAATGTGGCATTACAAGCAGACTCTGAACAAAAACATCAGCAAAGGAGAGGGGCATGGAATGCAACACTCAACAGGGGTACATGTAAGACAGTTATAATGGCAAAATCATAAGTTGAGAATTGAGATAGACAGGACAACAGTGGAACAAGTTAACAGCTTCAAGGACCTGGGAGGAGTGGCTGAGGAGAAGGGGACTCTGAATGAGGAAGTCAAAGCTTAATCGGACACGCTGCTGCCAACTTGCACATAGTGTCAGAGGTAGTGCACGACAAAAGAATACCAAAGAAGTTGAAAAGTAAGGTATACAAAACAGTGATGCAACTAGTACTATTGAAAAGCACAGAAAGCTAAGCAGTGAAGGCAGAGCAGAAGAAGCTAGAGGTGATGGAGATGAAATGCTTCAGATGGGTGGCTGGATGCATACGGTGGGACAGACAAAATAAGGAAAAGAAAGCAGAATTCCAAGTAGCTTCAACTGCACTGATGGCCAAAGAGAACAGATTATGGTGTGTCAGACGTGCAGAAAAGTAGAACACAATCTACTGAAAATGATTTGGTACAGACAGGAAGACGGCAAGAGGAAATGAGGGTGTCCGGCAAAGAAATGGACGGACTGTATGACGGAAGAACCTGCAAAAGTCAGGCATGAAAGCAGAAGGTAGGAGAGTGGCACTGAAGAGATATGGTGGCAGTTGACGCAGCAACCCAAGCCAATGTCAGAAATGGTAAAAGAGGGGGTTGATGACTATGTTGACCACATGCACCAAAGTGCTGAATAGGGAGTGATGGGACAGCCTCTCTCATCTTGAAGGGTAAGACAACTCCCAATAAATATTGCCACTAGCAGAGGCTTGAGGCCAGCAGAGTAGAAGCAATATGCCTAGTTCACACTTCACTGTCTTAAGATAACATTCTGGAGACTGACATGTGGTAGCGGTAGCCTGTCACCAAGAATCTGCTTTAATTTATAACATTAGATCTTCTTGATGACAGAAGACAATAAGCCTATCTAGTTGGCCCTTTTAAGTCTAACACTCTAGCTTTCTCCTTACTTCCCCCCACCTGTCCCACTTCCTCCGGAATGCCCTCAGAGTATTCTTTTTCTACCAGTTATTCTGGAAACTGGTTCCATGTGTCTACAACCCTTGTCCCCCGTGAAAAATATATTTTCTAAGATCCAGAGAGTAGTTAGTCCCTACAATCAGCTGCCTGTGCCCTTTCTTTTCCCCATGATGACCAGTCACATCTCCCTGATATGGTTTTATGCAATATCACGTCCTCTTGTTTCTTCTGGTCTCTGGTGAGAAAGGCTCTAATTCTCATAACCTCTGGTCAAATTTCTTCCCCTCCATCCCACAGATTTTTTTGACAGCTTTTCTCTGGATTCCTTCTGATAGCCTGATGTCCCTTTCTTGTATGCTCTCCAGAACTGTATTAAACATTGTGTGTGTGTGTGTGTGTGTGTGTGTGTGTGTGTGTGTGTGTGGTATTTCAAAAGGCACAGAGTGGAGGCATTACCTTTTTTTTCCTGAAATGTATCCCCTGAGGATACACCCCAATATTTTGCCTTCTGGTTCCACTGCCCTCTTATTTATCTTTTCAGTGGTCCAGTCTAAGTGGGATTAATACCCACTGATCACTTTCCTGCTCTTTTACAAATTTAAATTGGCTCTTTTACGAATTTAAATTGGTTTACCAGGGTAGTGCATTGATTACAAGTGACTATTTTCACGCACAACCTGGGTGAAAATGGTTCAAAGATGCAAAATGAAAAATATTCAATAAAAATAATGCAGTATGCAAGGAAATATACAATGGCAACTGTGGCAACATAAATCACTACAACTTCTTCCAAAACAGATAGCCCACAGCAAGCCATGGTCTGAAGCTCAATGCCAAAAAGTGTATTGTCATCCCCTTTGGTAAAAACTCTGTACCCATGAACTACCACATAGCTGGTAGTCTACTTAATGCCGAAAATGTGATAAGAGACCTTGGGACACACGTGGACAGTAGTCTCTCCTCTGATAATCACATCGCCACAGTGGTCAGGAAATCCTTCTAAGTGGCTCATCTCATCACAAAAGGATTTTCATGCAGAAAAAAAGAGGTCATTGTTCTCCTCTACTCATCACTCATTAGACCCATTATAGAGTACAACGCCCCTTTTGGTATGTACCTCACAAGACATCTACAACAACTGGAAAGACCACAGAAATACCTCACAAAGAGGATTACTGGCCTCAAACAGATGCCCTATGCAGACCGTCTCAAAAAACTACAGCTTTACTCCATCGCATATCACCTACTCAGGGGCGATCTCTGCCTAACATACAAAGCTATGTCAAACCCAGAGCTGTTGGACAAGCTCCACTTAAAGAAATCCCAATCCCTCCGAGCTACACACTCTAGGGACCTTAACCTTGTCACCACAATAAACAGAACATGCTGGAGGGATAGATTCCTGTCCCAGAGACTTCCCACACTCTGGAACAGACTACCTATCTATGTCAAACAAAGCTCCTCATTAGCATGGATACTGTAGGTGAGGCCAAAGGAAGGGAAACCAAATCTGCCTAGGCCAGTAACGTGCAATGAGAATGACTCTGTGCTTCAACTGGGCTGCTTTCTGCAGGCATTTGGGAATTGGGGGGGGGAGGGGGTGAAGAGTAAGCACACAGAAGACCAGGGGGCCAATTGTTTAGAGCATCTCTCAGTGATTACTCTGGTGGGGGATGAGGGTAAAAAAGGTGCTGCACTTGTTTAGGGGAGAGGCAAAAAGATTGCAGCAAGGTTGGACCCACTGACTATAAATCATATCCACCACTTTGCTGTTGCAAGACCAGTCATGAGGTAGTAAGATGGACCTACTCAATTTGTATTATCATGTTGGACTTCCTCAGAATATGCATTGCTATTAGAAAGTGGTTGGACGATATTACTCATTGCCACTCTCTGAGGGCTTCTTAGCACAGGGGATAAGATCTGGTTCCCCCTTGTTTGTTGATGGACCAAACTACTGACATAGCTGTCTGGACTGCAGTTGTTCAGAGAGGAGGACAGTCTTAGAATGCCTGCAACGCCAAAAACACTGCTCTCATCTCCAGAACATTGAAATGCAAGTTGGCCTCTTCGGCGACCAAGTCCCTTGGACTGTTTTTCCCCAACCCAATCTGGGAAGTGTCCATGGTCACTATAGCTTTGGGCTGAGGGAGGATGGAAGGAAAGCCTTGTAATACCTCTTGCAATTGCACCCTCCAGCAAGATATATTTTGCATATTTGCATTATTCTTAACTTAGCTGACACTGCTTGAGAAAGCACTGACCATTGTGTTGCTAGCATCCATTGTAGAAGTTTCATGTGTAATCTTACTAAAGGAACTAAAATTATTTCCGCTGACATTGATCCTAGGGCTTGCAGAATCAATAGAGCTGAAATTCTGATACTGCAAATTATTTTCTTGACCTGCATCCTTATCGTTTGCACTCCTGATAGAGGAAGAGAAGCTACTATAGATACTGTGTTGAACACTGCCCCTATGAATTCTAATGTCTGGGTCAGTTCTAAATGAGGCTTGTTGTAATTTATGGTTATTCAGAGATGCAAACAATTCTGTAGCATCTGATCGCGTGCTTCTATCAGTTGAAGCCTGGACAGGGATGTAATGACCTTGTCGTCTAAATATGGAAACACTCACAATCCCTGCAGTCTAAAGTGAGTTGTTACTATTGCCATACATTTAGTGAACACCCTTGGTGGATGTGGTGAGGCCAAAGGGCAGTTCTCTGAACTGGTAGGGACTGGCTCCCAGCCAGACGTACAAGTACCTTCTGGATTATCTGTTTATTTTTATGTGATAGTAACACATCCTGAAGGGCTGTCAAGCACATTCAGTCCTCCTTGCCCAGAATGGGCAGAATGGACTGAACCATGACCATCCAAACTCTGCAGGTCAAACTGATTTGTTCAATACACTAAGATCTAAAATTGGTCTCCAGTCCCCTGTTTTCTTTGGCACTAAAAAGAATCTTGAGTAAGTTCAGGATTCTATTTGGTCTGGTGGGACCTCTTGAATGACTTTCTTAGCACCTTTTGGATTTCTAGTGCTGCTGCTTTCCTCTGATTGGGTGGAACATCAGGAAATTTTCTTAACAATGGAGGAGGCAAGGAAAAGGGAATTATATAACCTCTGAAAATAATCCTCTGCACCCAGGAATGCTGAAAGGGTCTGTCAGAAAATGAATCTCTCGACCCATGTTTTTGTGGGCTTCCTTTGTCACAGGGGTGTTCACCACCCATTGCAGCCCCCCTTTCTCTGGGGGATATTTTTTCATGTGTGTCCTGGAAAGGATGCTGGGACTTTTTGAACATTTTTTGACCTCCCTGTTGATTCCTGGAAAAGGTCCTTTGAGGGGTAGAAAAATGCATGCCCACTGCAGACAGGGTCTTTCTCACACAGTGTGTATTCTTCTCTATGGGGCCAAACAAAGAATTGCTGTCAAAAGAAGCATTCACAAACGAGGACTTGAAGGACTCCGCAAAACCACACAGGCGGATCCAGACATAACTCCTGATGGAAATTCCTGAACCGGCTGCCTTCTGCAGCATGCGAAATAAGCCTCATGAATTAATTAGATACATCTTGTAGGGTAGCCAGCTGAGAGGCTACTGAAGATCGAGCCTTGGCAGTTTCAGTTCCAGAAAAAGATTCTGATAGCTCTTAAATCAAATCTCTGAAGTTTATGTTATCGGGTGCAACTGTCCAGTACCAAAATGGTATGTAGGACAGACAAAACGTAAGGTTAAAACAAGAATTTTAGAACATCTGGGGGATGTTAGAAATTCAAGATTAGATAGCCCGGTAGCTAGTCACTTCCATAAAGAACATGGGGGTGCAGTTAAGGGCTTAAATTTTTAGTGTTGTAGCTAAACCTTATGGGTCAATGGAGTCTGACAATTTTCTAAAAAGATTAAATTTGGAGTCTAGATATATTAATTTTAATACTCTTTTTCCAAATGGTATGAATTTGGAAATTTGAATGTTAAAAATGAATCAAGTTGGAATGTGTATGAATTATTTATTCATTTATTTATGTTATTTATTAGGATAAATACTTTATTGATTGACTGATTCATTATATAATTATCTAATTTTTGTAAGTGGTATGTAAAGACTTGTATTTCAAATTGTAAGTTATTCCATTGAAGGCGAAGGCCGAGGTACCAGAATTGTAATAAAACTCAAAATCTTTCTACAAGTTTGGCTGTTATTTTCGTTGCTGAATTTTGGAGCAGTGTGGTACAGTCTCATAAAATGTGCCAGATACTTCAGGATTTGAGTGCAAAACTCGCTGAAGTGCAAGCGCATTTCCCAAAAGCTGTCAATTGCTCTAGACTCTCTGTTAGGAAGATGGACAGTAACTCTGTTCAGCAAGTTCCTTTTTTGTAGCTGTTGCCACGGCATCTACTGACTCCCCTAACCCCAAATTCCATGCCTACGGGTGGAGCCAGAATCTGGTCTGGTCTCTTGGGGATTGGCTCAACCTATCAGGTTGCTTCCACACACACCTAGAAATCAAATCAATGAGCTCATCAGCAGGTGGAGTAACCCAGGAGGTAGACGAGCTAGTCCCAAAGGCTTCCAGAAATGGTGATTCCTCTGGAGAAGGGTCTTGGGAAGACCAGCTACCCTTCTGTTTAAATATCTCAAGATTGTCTCCAAATGAGATGTCACTGGGTGGTGATTTTGGGGATCCCTCTCCATCGAAATCAATATCCTCAGTGACTGACTTTTGAGGAGAGCCCAGGTGCCTTCTTTAGCACCTTCTCTTCCTAGGGACTTCCTCGGTGGGGTGTTCTAGTGAAGGATAAGGAGAGATTAGGATACCCTGCTGAGTAGTCTGGGAGCTTTGAGCTGACTGTCCCTGTGGGGTAGAATGTTGAGGATCACTGTGCAAAGTCATCTGAGAAGTAAAGGGTGGATCAGAGGGGGAAGGATCCATCTGTGCTGCCGAAGCAGAGAACACTCTCTTCACAACCTCAAAAGCAGACTGCTCTGGGTAAAAGGAAGACAATGGAGCTGAGAAAGCGAGCTTCTGGCTCGTCACCTCCCTCTGCCCCAAGAGCAATCCACTGAAGGTGGAAGTTGGAGCAGAGCTGTCCAGTGCCGAAGCTCCAAGAAGAAACTACTCCGAAAACGTCAGAGTCAACTCCAACCTCCACATCCGACAGGGATGCTTTGGCTCTAAGAGTCATCCTGCGCCAAGGATGTTGGAGCTGGGGCACTCAGAGCAGTATTTGAATCCATAGAAGGTGCTCTCTTTGAATCCAAACCACATGGACCCAGAACACTAGGATCCAAGGATTCAAAAACAACAGGTTGGATTAAAGGAGGAGCTGTAATGGGTGGAGAAGGAGATGATCGGACTTTCTGACCTGAAGGGGTAGGAGAACTGTGAGAACTCCTATCTGAATTTGCTCCATGAAGAATTGCTTCAACATCCTCTCCACATCTGCTTCTGTGAGACTCCTGGAGGAATGAGAAGACACTAAGAGGAATGAGAATATATTAGGGATGGTGATTTGGAGTGCCTCTCTTAAAAAGGAAAAGGGCACACTGTATGGGACTGGATCCAGATTTGGAGAATAAGTTATCCTTGGTAAAGGTTTTGGATTGGAGAATGTAGGATCCGAAATAGGCTAGATCGGATCAGATGATGGTCAGACTAAGTAATTTCAGATCCAATTTGCCTTTCTTCTTTTTAGGTTCAGATGAAGAAAGAAGTTGGAGAATCAGAAGGTTTAGACCATTTTTGTAGGGTCTTTGGGATTTGTGCTCAGGGGATTGAACCCAGTAATGGCTTCAGAAAAGGAAGATGGTAACAAGCCTTTTAAAATCAATTTATTCTTCCTGCCAGCCAGTGTTCCATAGTTGAACCCACAAAAGATACTGCAATCCTGTTGTAAATGATCCGGGCCCAAGCAATATACGCAAAGATTGTGGGCATCCCTTTTTAAATCCTGTAGGAACTTTTGCATACATTTTTAAAGAAAAAGTTAATACAGAAGTACTAAACTACTTTTCTTTTAACCAGAAAGAGAGAAAAGTTAAATACCAACAATGGTACTGAAGAACTACAATAAACTTGTAGATAGGAAAGGAAATACCAACTATGGTGTTAGGCCTACCAACGATAGTACGAAAGCTTAACACTCAAAAATGGTTTGAAAAGGACAGTAGTAATGACTTAAAAACAGAATTAAAGATTAAACAAACAGTCGTAAATAATGATTTTTTTTTTTATTAGCAATATCAAAAGACTATCTCCCACTGTATACTGAATTATCTCCCACTGTATACTGAATGCTGAAGACAACCACGTGTAGACACAAACGCAGCAAACAAGATCTGGGAGATGTCTGGGTTGTTTATTATGGGTAGGGAAGGAGCTTGAGAGTTTGTTGGAGGCCACAAGCTAGTACAACTGCTGAGTCAGATCTGAGGATCAGATCCAATCCGATTAGTTGAGGAATGAATGAAAAGTGACATAATCAGATTCAATATTTTCTGAGGTACTGAAAAACGTCAGTGTTGTCCCATTGAAAATTTTATTTATTTATTTATTACATTTGTTTACCGGGACATTCCGACTGGACACAGGTCCTTTTTCAGCGGAGGCTGGGTTGAAAAGCTCCACAGAATAACAGTAAATTTTAGAAATAATCTCAAAGAAAGAATACCCCCAAGACAGAATCAGAAACTGAGATCTTCTCCAAGTCTGAATCAGAAAAGTTCAGTTGTTTACCTACCATAAATGTAGATGTTCGAGTGTATTCACTGTTGCAGTCATTACACTTAGGTTATCCTGTTGGCAGGCTACTCGCAGTCGGCCTGAATTCCAAAGTCTACGTCCGGCGTCGGTTGCTGTCACCTCTTCCCTGACGTCAGTGCGACAGGGGTATAAAAGATGCAGCAGTCGCCATTTTCTTCAGTTTTTCTTGCCCCAGATGTCAGGTGCCCCCAAATTGGTAGGCTAAAAATTATGCCAATAAGTATGCATGCACTAAAATAAACATTTCCTTCATCTACAAGCAAATACACCACATAGGTTGTATAGGATATAGAAGTACAGATAAGTCCAGGCAAAGAAAAGGGGGATGGTGGGTGGGTAACCTGGACTGCAACAGTGAATACACTCGAACATCTACATTTATGGTAGGTACACAACTGTACTATGTTCATCGTGTTGCAGTCATTACACTTGGATTGAATCCCAAAGCGGAGGTTGGGTGGCTGGGTCTAAATAGGATTAGGAGAGGCTATAAAGACCTGCAGAACTGCAATGGCAAAGCCTGCTCTGGACTTAGAGTAGAGAGATAAGTGGTAGTGCTTGGTAAAAAAGTGTGCACTGAACTCCAAGTTGCAGCCTCTAAAATGTCTTTGGTTGGTACTCCTCTGAGGAAGGCTGCTGAAGTGGCTGCTGCTCTGGTTGAATGTGGCCTAATGTCCTTTGGCACTGATTTGCCATGTTGTGAATAGCAGAAATGAATGCAGTGGCCTATCCCTTTTGAAATAGTCTGCTTTGAGATAGCCTTTCCTTGTGACCCTGCAGCATATGCCACTAAGAGTTGCTCAGTCATTCTGAAAGCTTTAGTTTTGTCCAAGTAAAAGCATAGCTGTCTGTGTATGTCCAAAGAATGCAGGAGTCTCTCACCCTTATTGTGTGGGTTTGGATAAAAAATAGGCAAATAAATGGTTTGGTTAAGGCATAAATGTTGGGTTCTTCCTCACAGAAACCCTGTCTGGATGGAAAATGATAAAAGGTTCCACAGCCATGAGTGCCTGTAACTCTGAGACTCGTCTTGCAGAGGTTATTGCTAGGAGCAGAGCTGTTTTCCAAGATAAGAACTTTATTTCAGCTATATTGGCTGGCTCAAAAGGCGGCAGTGTGAGTTTTTCCAAGACATAATTGAGGTCCCATGCAGGTATTGGTGCTCTCCTTGGAGGTCTTATGTTTTTGGCCCCTCTGAGATGCTGCCTTAGCAACAGATGAGAAAAAATAGGTGGTTCCGTATTGTAATGAGCTGAAATGGCAGAGGCATGGATTTTAATTGATGAAAAGGATAGGCCTTTGTCCAGCATCTCAAGTTAGGTATTGTAAAATCTGAGGAATATTTGGTACAAACGTGTCAATTCCTAGTGCCTGGTTCTAAGCACAGAATCTTTTCCATTTTTCTACATAAGATTTTCTGGTACTGGGCCTCCTGGCCTCCAAAATAACATCCATCACTGCTTTAGAGAGAGATGTGTTCTGAATGGCTACATTATCCGCCATGCTGCTAGATTTAGAGTTCTGAGTTGGCTGTGCAGGATCTGATTGTTTCGCTGGGTCAGTAAGTGAGGAATTAGGGGTAATGTCCAGGCTGGGCCTTGAGACAAGCTCTTTAGGACTGGGTACCAGTGCTAGCGTGGCCAGTCTGGGGCAATCAGAATCATTTTTGGCTTCTCCTGTCTGACCTTCAGGAGTACCTTGGGGAGAAGAGGCAGAGGGGGAAAGGCATATACTGTAAGGGATTTCCAGCTGAATGATAGAGCATCCAGTTTCCATGCTTGCTTCTGATAAGTCCTTGTACAGAATCTCTGTAGTTGGCAGTTGTGAGGGGAGGCAAATAGATCTATATCTGGGCATCCCCATTTCTTTGTTATCCTGCTGAAGACTTGAGGATCCAGTTTCCACTCGTGGGGATCCGTGAGGTTTCTGCTTAGTTCGTCTGCTAGAGTATTTTTCTTTCCTGGCTGGAATTGTGCTTGCAGGTGTACTTGATAAGTCAGTACTGTGCCCCACAAAGTCATGGCTTGTCTGCAGAGGGGGTAGGAATGTGTGCCTCCCTGCTTGTTTATGTACCACATGACTGTAGTATTGTCCATCCTTATCAGTAGTTGTCCTGGATGAAGTAGATCCTTGAAAGCGGTCAGGGCATTCTGAACAGCTAGCATCTCTTTTTGATTGATATGAAATTTGGCTTGTGGGCCATGTGCCCTGAATACATTTTCCTGCCATGTGGGCCCCCCAGACATAATCGGATGCATCTGTTGTTACTGACTGCCTGGCTGTGGGTAGGGTGAATGGCTCTCCCTTGTTGTGGTGACAGGCCTGTGACCACCATTGAAACTCATGTTGCAGGCAAGGAATGAGGGTAATTAATGTTTCCAGGCTGAGTCCAAACACTTTTTAGATACCATTGTACTTTCCTCATATGCAGTCTGGCATATGGAATTAGCAGAATGCAGGATGCCATGAAGACCAATGCCTGCAGAATTTTTCTTGCAGGTAACTGGGTCTTTGTTGCCAACTTTTTGAAGTAAGAACTCAGTTGCCTTTGTTTGTCTGGCGTGAGATAAGCCATCTGGGCAGTTGTATTTAAGCTTGCACCCAGGAATATTATCTCTTGAGAGGGTACTAGTTTTGATTTCTTTTCATTTACTGTGTACCCTAGGCAAATTAATAATATTTTTACAAATGCCAGATGCTTTAGTAGAATGCCCTTGTTCTCTGCTTGAATAAGGCAGTCGTCCAAGTAAGGATATATTTGAATTCCTCTTTGCCTGCTAAATGCAATTACTGCTGCCAGGCATTTTGTGAAGACCCTGGGCGCAGTAGATAAGCCAAAGGGCAGTGCAGAGAACTGGTAGTGCATTGAGCCAGCTATGAATCTGAGGTATCTTCTGCAAGATTGTCTGATTGGGATATGCAGGTATGCCTCTTTTAGGTCCAAAATTACAAGCCAAGCCTTCTTGCCCAGCATGGGCAGAAGCTGCTGCAGAGTCAACATTTTGAATTTTGGGACGTCCAGAAATGTATTTAGAATAGACAGGTCCAGTATTGGTCTCCAGGCTTTGTTCTTTCTGGGTACCAAGAAAAGTCTTGAGTAAAATCCTTGTCCCTGCTCTTGCTGTGGTACTTGCTGAATGGCCCTCATGTCCATGAGGGATGAAACTTGTTTTTGTGCCTCTGCCCATTGATTGTGTGGCAGGTCTGGCATACCTTTTGGCCTTGGCAGGGTGTGAAAGTGGAACCTGTAGCCCTGGGACACTATATTCAAGACCCATTTGTCCTGGGTGATCATGTGCCAATTTTGAGAAAAAAAGTGCTAGTTTTCCCCCTAAGGGGGCTGCCAACAGATAAGTGCTTGGTGCTGGCAGAGGAAAGTCATCGGTACTGTTTCCTGTATGGCTGTGAGTTGTCTTCTCCGCATTTGGAGGTAGAAGCGCCGCACTGTTTAGGCCTGTATGAGCCCTGGGGCTGGGATCTGCCTCTGGGGCATCTGTATCTGCCTCTTTGTGGCCTGTCTGACACTGGAAAGGACCAATTCTTTATAGGCCAGTTCCTGCTAAATTTGGGTGGCTGTACCTGTAAGAAATCCTTTAATGTTTGCATAGATTTCTCTTTGTCCTCCGTTTTCTTCAACACCTCCTCTGTTTTAACACCAAATAAGGTATCATGCTGTAATGGAGCATCAAATAATTTTGCTTTAACATGATCAGGCAGAATCTGTTCCTTTAACCAAGCATGCCTCCTAATGACAGAACCCGTAACTGCGGCCCTGCAAGAGGCCTCCAGAGAATCAAAACCACATTGTAATGTATGCTTTCCTACTTGTTCAGTTGCATGCAATAAATCCTGCATTTCCTTATTTTCTGCACAATCAGAATTTGTCAACATTTTCTGTTTTAGCAGTGACATTAGGTGTTGCTGATATTTAAGCATATGAAATTGACAGTTTAAAGCTCTCACAGCCAAAGTAGCAGAAGTGTAAACCTTTTTCCCCCATCTGTCTAGTGCCCTTGAATCCCTAATCAGAGGAGATAGGGTTTTTTGCAGTAGAAGCCTTGACCCATTTGGGACCCTGAGAAATTGTTTCTGGGTCAGCAGCAGGGTTTTTATAAAGAAATTTGTGTGAATCTGGGACCCTGTAGTATCTGTCTGGTTTAACAGGGGCAGGGAGTAAAAAGAGTCAGGAGAAAGGCTGGACTCTGAAAATACATCATCTACAATGTCTAACAGGGGGAATAGCAAGAGGCCTGTGTTGAGGTAGTAAGAGAAAATCTCTAAGCCTTTTCTTCGATTCCGAGTAGTCTTGGCTCTCCCAGTGGGAGTGCGCCCTCAAGGTATGCAGGGTTTCCCCAAAAGAATAATCCTCAGGAGGAGAGGCTGAAAGGATAGATTCTTCAGCATCAGAATCCTCATAGGGAGGAAGAGAGTATTCCTGTTCAGAAGAAGAATCAGAGGAAATGGAAAAGTACAGTTCTGTACCTACCATAAATGTAGATGTCCGATAGATACGCAACTGCAGTCCTTACATATGGGTTGTCCTGCCTCAGGCAGCCCTTCGGTCGGCCGGATTCCAAAGTCTGGGTCCGGCGTCGGCTGATGTCGGCTCCTACCTGACGTCAGAGCGGCCAGGGTATAAAAGCATCAGTCGACGCCATCTTCTTCAGTGTTTCCTGCCCCAGATGCCAGGTGCCCTCCAAGGAAGGCTAAATTTAGAGAATGGATAAAAAATCCAGACATGCACAACAGTAATAAACAGATACACCATAACAGATATCCCCAGCTAATTTGAGAAGGGGGAGTGGACCCAAAAAGAGAATAACAGAGGGGTAGGAGGGAGGGAAACCTGACTGCAGTTGCATATCTATCGGACATCTACATTTATGGTAGGTACAAAACTGTACTATGTCCTTCAAGAATGCAACTGCAGTCCTTACATATGGGTTGAATACCATAGCCAAGCTGGGGGTGGTAGGATCTAAGATAAGGATGGTGTAGCTAAAATGCCCTGCAGGACTGCCGAAGCAAAGCCTGCTCGGGATCTGGAATATAAAGGCAGGTTGTAATGCTTGGAAAATGTATGCACGGAGCTCCATGTAGCAGCTTCTAGAATGTCCTTTGTAGCCACCCCTCTTAGAAAGGCTGTGGAGGTGGCTGTAGCTCTGGTGGAGTGTGGCCTGATATTGGCTGGCACACCTTTTCCATGGAAAGAGTAGCAGAATCTGATGCAGTTTCCAATCCACTTTGAAATTGTTTGCTTGGAAATTGCCTTTCCTTGTACTCCAGCTGCGTAGGCTACAAATAGTTGGTCTGACTTTCTGTTGGCCTTTGTTCTCTCCAAGTAGTAGCGCAATTGTCTGTGTATGTCCAAAGTGTGCAGAAGCTTTTCTTCTTTATTTTGAGGGTTGGGAAAGAAAGTAGGCAGGTGAATTGCTTGATTTAGAGAAACCCTGGATATCACCTTTGGCATGAATGAAGGATTGGTTCTTAAAGAGACTGTCCTGATGGAAAATGAGAAATGGAGGTACTGCCATGAGGGCCTGTGTCTCAGAGACTCTTCTTGCTGAAGTAATTGCCAACAGGAAAACTGTTTTCCAGGAGAGAAATTGCAATTCTGAAGATGCTGCTGGCTCAAAAGGTGGAAGGGTTTATTTTTCCAAGACGAAGTTGAGGTCCCATGCAGGCACTGGTGGTTTCCTTGGAGGTTTGATATTCTTTATCCCTCTTAGAAACTGTCTTAGCAAAGGATGTGAAAACACAGGTGGATCACAGTTGTATTTTGCTGAAATTGCTGAAGCGTGTATTTTTATGGAAGAATATGAAAGGCCATTGTGAAGCATTTCTGCCAAGTATTCTAGTATCTGTGGGATGCTCATTACTGATGCATCCTAACCCCTGTTGGCATTCCAGATGTTGAATCTCTTCCATTTGGCTGAATAAGTTTTTCTGGTGGAAGGCCTGGGTGCTTCCAGTAAGATCTCAAACTTTTTTGGAGAGAGAGATATGGGGAGAAATCATGGAACCCTCCAAGCTGTCAGTTGCAATGTTTGCAAGTTGGGATGAACAGTCCTGTAATTGTGCTGAGTTATAAGCAGAGGCCATTGAGGCAGGGGCCACGGCTTGGTGCGAGTTATGCTCCTTAGTAATGGATACCAGTGCTGCCTCGGCCAGTCTGGAGCTATCAAAATGCCCTTCGGTTGTTCTGCTTTGATCTTCAGTAACACCTTGGTCATTAATGGTAGAGGTGGGAATGCATAGATTGTTAGAGAATTCCAGCTGAAGGAGAGAGCATCCATTCTCCAGGCTTGAGGATGGTGTGTCCTTGAGCAAAACTTCTTCAGATGACGATTGAGGTGCGAGGCAAAGAGATCTATGTCTGGCCTTCCCCATCCTTGAGTTATTTGTGAAAAAATGTCTGGATGCAACATCCATTCGTGCGGATCCATAATGTTTCTGCTTAGACTGTCCGCCAGAACACTGTCCTTGCCTGGAACAAACTGAGATTGCAACTGTATGTTCAGTTTCAGGGACTTTTCCCAAAGAGTCATTGCTAGTCTGCAGAGGGGGTAAGAATGGGTGCCTCCCTGTTTGTTTATGTACCACAACAGTGGTGTTGTCTGTCCTTATTAACAGATGACCTTGCTGAAGAAATTTTCCGAAGGCCTCGATTGCATGAATCACTGCCAACATCTCTTTTTGATTGATGTGCAGATGCAATTCCCAGGGAGCCCATTGCCCTTGAATGCATCTGCCCTCCATGTGCGCCCCCCCATCCATGATCTGAGGCGTCCGTTGTAATGGTTTGGCTTGCTTGAGGTTTGCTGAAGGACATGCCTTTGTTTAGCAGGCTTGCTTGTGCCCACCACAAAAATTCCTTTTGTAGAAATGGAATGAGTGGAATAGTTGCTTCTAAGTTGTGGCTGTGTTGAGACCATAAACTTTTTACGTACCATTGTAGTTTTCTCATGTGTAGTCTTGCCAGTGGAATCAGAAGAATGCAAGATGCCATGTAACCCAGGGCCTGCAGGATCTTCCTTGCAGTCATCTGGGTGTGCTTTGCTAGGCTTTTGAAGTAAACTGGTAATTGTTCTTGTTTTTCTTCTGTGAGGAAAGCCATTTGTGAATCTGTGTCCAGTTTGGCTCCTAGAAAAATTATTTGTTGGGATGGCAGTAGTCTTGATTTTTGAATGTTGACTGTGTATCCCAAAGCCTGCAGTAGATGAATGACATAGTCCAAGTTTCTTATCAAGGCTTGCTTGTTGTCCGCTTGAATAAGGCAGTCGTCCAGGTAAGGGTATATTTGTATTCCCTGGAGTCTGCAGTGCCAAAAGGCAATGCTGAGAACTGATAATGCTCTGGCCCTGCAAGAAACCTGAGGTATCTTCTGCAGCTGTGTCTGATTGGAACATGCAGGTATGCCTCCTTGAGGTCCAGAGTAACCAGCCAAGACCCCTTGCCCAGCATGGGAAGGAGTTGCTGTAACGTCAGCATTTTGAATTTTGGCACAATGAGAAAAGTGTTTAGAGCGGACAAGTCTAGTACAGGTCTCCATTGCTTTTCTTTTCTTGGAACAAGGAACAGTCTTGAGTAGAATCCCTGGCCTTGTTCCTGAGAAGGAACCTTTTCTATTGCTTTGATTTGTAGTAGCTTTGAAACTTGTAAGAGTGCCTCTGCCCTTTGATTGTGTGGCAGGGTTTGGCATGCCTTGTCTTGCTGGTAAGGTATGGAAGTGGAACCTGTAACCTTTGTCTATTATGTCCAAAATCCATTTGTCCTTTGTAAAAAACGTGCCAATTTTTTGAAAATAAGGATAATTTTCCGCCTAAAGGTGCTTCTCTTTAGCCTTGGTCGGCGGTGTCAAAGTCAAGCCATTGTGGTTGTACCTGTGGAGCAGCGCCACTTCTCTGATTTGTTGGTTGCCATTGGCGGCCCCTGTAGGAGCCTCGGTATTGCCCTCTATCTCGAGCACGCCTGCTTTTTCCCCTTTGGAACTTGTCAGTGTCTGGAAAGGACCAATTCTTTGAAGGCCAATTCCTGCTGAACCTTGGTGGCTGAACCTGGAGGAAATCTTTGACTGTTTGTACTGATTTAGCTTTTTCCTCTATTGATTTCAACACACCCTGTGCATTAGCACCAAATAGCTTATCTTTTTCCAGAGGTGCATCTAGAAGCTTTATTTTAACATGATCTGGCAATGTCTGTTCTTTCAACCAAGCATGTCTACGTATGACGGCCCCTGTCATAGCTGACCTACATGAAGCTTCCAATGCATCATAACCACACTGAAGAAAATGATTGCTAACCTGCTGAGTATTATGTACCAAATCCTGCAAGGCTTTCTATCTAAAGGCTCAGGAGAGGCAATTTTTTTTTTTGTAAATCATCCATCAAGAAATCCTGATACTGAAACATATGAAAAAGACAGTTAAGTGCCCTCATGGCAAGGGTGGATGAAGTATAAACTTTTTTACCCCACCTCTCCAGGGACCTAGATTCCCTGTCTGCGGGCAAAGGATTTTTGGCCGTGGAGGTGGCCACTCCTTTGGACCCCTGAGAAATAGTTTCTAGATCAACAGAGTGTGCCTTAAAGAGATGTTTATGAGTTTCAGGAACCCTGTAATATCTGTCCGGCTTGACCGGAGCAGGGGGGGGGAGAGAATCAGGAGAAGTACTGGAGTCTGAGAACACATCATCCAATACATCTAACACTGAGGGTATAGCTAAAGGCCTGTGCTGGGGTAACTTAAGGAAAGTCCAAAGCCTTTTCCTGGAGTCGGAGAAATCCTGGCCCTGCCACTGAAAATGCTCTCTCATGGAGTGGAGAATCTCCCCGAAAGAAATATCCTCAGGAGGAGAGGCAGAGGGAATGGATTCATCAGCATCCGAATCCTCGTAGGCCGGGAAAGATTCTTCCTGGGAATCTGAATGGTCTGACTCACCAGAGGCCTCCTCTGAGGAAAGAGTATCCACCTGCTCAACCCTAGGCCTTTTGTCTGAAGGCGGCTGAGAACCTCTGTCTGGATGAGCCTGAGAGCCCCTGATTAAAGAAATTAGATCTGCAGCTAAAGTCATGATCTGTTTATCAGAAGTTGAACCCTGTGGAAAAGATTTAGGAGGGTGAGACTTAGCCTGGCTGGCAGCCTTAGCACGTGTGTAGGCCTTAATCGACATAGGCACAGGAGGCCTTGCTGCCCCACGTGCTGGAGTAACTTTGCCCACCGGTATGGTGTCAGGCAAATCTTGGGCTTCGGTTTCAGGGGGAAAATCAACAACCGGCACCAGGGTAGCCTCCGGTACCTAAGTGAGCGGTAAAACAGTGTCGTCAGCCTGGAGCAGTTGAATTACCACCTCCGAAGAGACCGATGCACTCGCGGTAGGCTTTAGCGTGGTGTCGGTGGAAGTTGCGGGCCGCGGATGCCGGTTCCGGTCCTTCCGTTTTTTGGAAGTATGTGCTGTCGGCAGTTCCGACAGCATGATATAGGAGTAATTTTCTCCAAAAAAGTCTACAGCAAATTCTGCCCGGCGCCTAAGTGTGCACTTATTGAAGCAAGCACAGGCCGAGACGTCGGGGTCTGGGCCGAGGCAGGGAAGGCAGTAAGAATGGAAGTCCTTATGAGGTATTTGTTTACCACAAGACAAGCAATTATTAACTTTTGCAGTTTTATCTGACATCGGCTGAGGCAAGAAAAGGTTCCCCAATGGGGTACTTAGCTTTTTGATGACTTCGGAAAACACAGGAGCTGGCCGACTGTCACTTGCGAACTGCTTCTGCTTAGGGCACCGTGCGGCAAGAAAGACTGAAGAAGATGGCGTCGACTGATGCTTTTATACCCTGGCCGCTCTGACGTCAGGTAGGAGCCGACATCAGCCGACGCCAGACCCAGACTTTGGAATCCGGCCGACCGAAGGGCTGCCTGAGGCAGGACAACCCATATGTAAGGACTGCAGTTGCATTTTTGAAGGACATCCTGATCTGAAGATTCATATTCTGTCTCGCAAAAGCGCCTCACCGAGAACCGGCGACTGGCTTAGCGGAAGCCTCGTCGTCGGTTTTGGACCTCGGATGTCTGTCCTTTTCTTTTACTTTGTGCTTTTTATAAACTCCGGTCGTCGATTGTTCCGATGGCATTATATAATTACATTTTCAGCCAAAGTAATGAAAAGCAAAATCGTACCGACGCTTAATAGTGCGTTGGTTAAATCTAGCACAAAACCAACAGCTAGCAACGTTATGATCAGGGCCTAGGCAAGGAGTACAGTAAGAATGAAAATCTTTATGAGGTATTTGCTTCCCACAAGAAATACAATTGTTAACTTTTTCTGACATCGGTCTGGAGCAAGAAAAAAGCTTCCCCAACAGTGTACTTAGCTTTAATGAAGACTTCGGATCTGAAATTCGTTTTTGAAAATCTCAGGAGTCGGCCGACCGGTACTTGGGAACTACTTTTGCTTCAGGCACCACGCGGCAAGAAAGACTGAAGAAAATGGCATCGGCTGCATCTTTTATACCCCTGTCGCACTGACGTCAGGGAAGAGGTGACAGCAACCGACGCCGGACCTAGACTTTGGAATTCAGGCCGACTGCGGGTAGTCTGCCAGCAGGATAACCCAAGTGTAATGACTGCAACAGTGAAACATGATGAACATCTGTCCCTGCATCTTCCTGTTCAGATTCAAGATCGAAAAATCTCTTCAAAAAAAGAGGTGCATCTTTCCTTTACCAGAAACTAGATCACAAAAAGAATCAACAGTTTGAATTAAACCTTGAACTAGACCCAGTAAACTACTCATATCCAAAGAAATTTGAGGAGATGTACATAAATGCTTGGTTTTCTGTTTCTTTTTGATAGGAAAAATGGGGCCAGCTTTTACTAACAGCAGCAGCTTCCCCGGGAATAGGTACAGCATTCTGACACAAGGAACCCTTTCCTGTTCCCTCGCTCATGACAGACAAGAGTGGCTCTCCCTTGCCCACTAAGGGGACCCCAACAGCTTCAGAGGATGTGGCTAACCCCCAGTTCACATTGACTTGTAGGTGTTACCCCAGAGGGATCTGGGGTAAAAGATAAGTGGTCTGAGGTACAACAAATGGCTGCAGAAGAGTAACCCACCTGCAACTAAAGCAAATCGCTAGCCTGCTGTGGTGGCAAAGGCTGTTTACTTAATTTTTAATTTGTGACTGGAAGAATGACTGACCATGAGACTGGTAAATCTGTTCTATGGTCAAGCTAAAAATGGTGCCATTTTCTCAGGGAAGCCTAACAACAAATGCCACACAAAGTCTAAAAAAGCTACTTTTTTGACAGAAAAACACAGTAAAAGCCACTTTAAAACACCATCCCAGTCCAACAAAAGTCAAACCAATACAATTTGGCCACAGAAAAAAATGTTTTCAGTTACTGTATGCCACTTTTAAACTGACTGGAAAAATTAGTGCTCAGTTTTAAAGTACAGTACAGTCTCATGACAGTCCGTTAAAACACTCCTAGCCTTAAAATAACTTTACTGAAGAGGAAAGCAATATAACAGCAACGTAAGAAAAGTAAGGGCTTTTTAAAGAAGTTATGTCTTACCATAACGTTTCATCTGTGTTGTAGGTCTTCATTCATTCATTACGGATAGGACTTCGGTTCCGTCCTCTGAACCACCATGGCCGGTACCAAGCTCGCGCCAGCCAAAAGATCTCAGCTAAGTCCTACTCACAATGCCCCTCTGTCTCTTCAGATCAAGTTTTATCAGCCTTATACTATAAAGAGATACTAATAAGGTAATCCTAAAGTCCACCAGGAGTCCAGGCGGGGGGAGGAGGGCGGGAAGTAATGAATGAAGATCTACAACACAGATGGAATGTTAAGTCATAACTTCTTTATCGGATGTTGTAAATCATCATTCATTCCTTACTGATAGGACCGTGTCCCCAGCTACTTTTAGTCCTGGGTGGCCCTAAGCAAGGATATTCCTGAGCACCACAGAACCAAAAGATGCTCTTCCCCTGGAGGCCAAATCCAATTTGTAATAAGTGATAAAGGTATGTGGACTTGCCCAAGTGGCTGCTGCGCAGATATCATCCATAGAGGGTCTGGAGTGAAAGGCCACTGAGGCTGCTATCGATCTAGTAGAGTGACCCTTTATTTTGGAAGGCAAGGACATTTTGTTTTGTTGGTAGATGAAAATAATGGCGTTTCTGAGCTAAGAAGATAAGGTCATTTTGGAAAGAGGCTTACCCATCCTGGGTCCTGCAAATGCTACAAACAATTGATCAGTTTTCCAGAGAGATTTTGTTCTAGCCAAGTAAAAACGAAGTTGCCTATAAATATCAAGGGTATATAGAAGGTACTCCCCTTTATTTGAATGATGGGAAAATAAAAAGGATAGGTCAATAGATTGGTTGATGGAAAAAAAAGAAATGACCTTGGGCAAAAAGGAGGGATTAGTATGGAGAGAAACTCTATCCTTGTGGAAAATCAAATATGGTCTTTTGACACTCAAGGCCTGCAACTCAAACTCGTCTTGCTGAGGTAAGGGCTACTAGGAGTATGGTTTTCCAGGACAAAAATTTTATATTGCATAAATTAGAAGGCTCGAAAGGAGGACTTAACGACTGAAGCACCAATGTCAAGTTCCATGGCTCTGTAGGGGGCTTGGACAGGAGGTTTAATATGAAATACTCCTTTCATGAAGGAGTTGCACAGTCGGTGTGACAACTGATGAACTGTCGATTCCATTGTGAAAATTTGCAATAGCTGCTAAATGTACTGTAATCATCAATACTGAAGTTCCAGTGTGTAACAGGGCAGTGAGATATTCTAGGATCATCTGAATAGGCACAGAGAAGGTATCCAGGTTTTGTTCTTTGGCCCATATAGAGAACCTAGTCCACTTAATGAAATACATTTTTCTCGTGGATGGTTTGTGAGAAGCCAGGAGGATCTCTCGAACAGTAGATGAAATATCAGGTAGCCTGGCAATCATCGGAAGTGGATAAACCAAGCTGTGAGCTTGAGGCTGTGGAGAATGGGGTGAATCAATCCCGGAGGGCGTGTCAGCAGTCCTTGAGAGTGATCTAGGTTCCATGGGCTGTGGATCAGGTGAGGCCATAGGAATGTGAACCAGACTTGACGGGGCGAATAAGGGGCAATGAGGATCACTTTGCTTCTCAACCTTTGAGCTTTCTGTAGAAATTGTGGGATGAGAGGAAATGGGGGAAAGGCATACAGTAGACCTGGTGGCCAATCGTGCATCAAAGCATCCCTCGGTGACTCCCCCTGAAGGGGGATCAGGGCAAAGCAGCTTCTGCATTTGTTGTTTAGGGGTGAAGCAAACAGGTCGCAGAAAGGCCTGCCCCAGCGACGAAGATTTGAGCAGCTACAACCGGGTCGAGGGACCATTCAGGAGGCATCAATATGTTCCTGCTCAGATTGTCTGCAATGAGATTGGAGCTCCCAGGAATATGCATCACTATGAGAAATGGCTGGAAGCCATTGCCCAGTGCCATATTCTCATGGTTTACCGACACAGGGGTTAAGATCTGGTTCTGCCTTGTTTGTTGATGTACCAGACGACTGACATGTTGTCCGACTGGAAGGGATGTGTGGAACACTTGCAATGCTAAGAGAACTGCCCTCAATTCCAGAACATTTATGTGCAAACTTGGCCTCTATGGGGGACCAAGTGCCTTGGACCGTCCTTCCCTGGAAATGCCTGCCCCCCCCCCCCCCAAACAGGGAAGCATCCGTGGTCACCGTGGCCTTGGGTTGGGGACGACAAAATTGTCGATACCAAAGATTTGTTTCTAACTTAATCCACCATAGTATTTCTTCCTTGCAAAGGTTTGTAAGGTGTATCATGTGGTCGAGTGGGTGGGTTAAGGTCGACCATTGTGATGAAAGGAGACACTGTAATAGTCTCATGTGCAACCTCGCCAGGGATACTAAGGTAATGGTTGCTGCCACAGAGCCTAAGAGTTGTAGTACTAGGCTTGCTGGTAAAAATGTCTGTGGAAGGAGCACTTGATTCTGATTTCTTATCTTTGAAAGCCCGTGAGGAGGAAGGGAAGCTTGACAGGATGTGTGTCGAAGATCCCTCCAATGAATTCCAGTGTTCTTGCTGGAGACGCGTTTGATTTTTCCATATTGATCGTGATACCTAGGTGAAGAGCAAGGCCTTGAGTGTAAGAGAGATTGAGAAAGAGAAAGTTCCTGGTCGTGGTAGTGAGGAGCCAATCATCTAGATATGGAAACACCTGGAATCCTTGCAGTTTGAGATGAGCTACTGCGACTGCCATACATTTGGTAAACACTCTGGGGGCTGTCGAGAGACCAAAGGGCAGTACCCTGAGCTGGTAGTGATGGACTCCCAGCCAGAAAGTGAAGAAATCTCTGGGAGCATTTGTTCATCTTTACGTGGTAATATGCATCCTGAAGGTCTATAGAGCACATCCAGTTGTCCTTCCCCAAAAAGGTGAGAATGGACTGCACCATGATCATCCGGAATTTTTGAGGTTTGATGAATTTGTTTAGTAGGCTGAGATCCAGGATTGGTCTCCAATCCCCTGTCTTTTTTGGCATTAAAAAGAACCTTGAGTTAAACACAGATCCTATTTGGTCTGGTGGGACTGGATAACTTTTTCTTAGCAGTTTTCGATTTCCAAGGCTGCAGCATCCCTCTGACCAGGTGGAACATTGGGGATTCGTTTTACGGGTCTGGGAGTGAGATCGAATGGGATATGATAGCCTCAGGATTATTCTCTGCACCCATCAATCCATTATGAGTTGCCAGGCTTATAGGTGCAGAGAGAATCGTCCCCCGACTGCTTCCAGAGGAAAGCAATCGGGCCGCTGCTTAGGAGTGCTGGAAGGGTCAGCCAGAGAATGAATCTCTAGCCCCCTGGTTGAGCGGACCCACTCTGTCCAGAGGGACATCTTCCGGATGAGTTGCCCCCTCTGCCCCGGGGGGAATGCTCATCACAAGTGTCACAAAAAGATCCTTGGGACTTCTTGAACTACAATTTTCCTCCCCTCTGACTCCTGGAGTAGGATCTCTGGGGGGTGGAAAAATGTATGCCCACGGCAGACAAAGTCTTTCTGTCTTTCTCACTGCTTGATAGTGTCCCTCTTGCTTTTGGACCAAAGAGGGAAGATACATCAACAGGAGCATTGACAAAGGAAGATCTGAAAGGGTCTGCGAAGTTGCACAAACAAATGCAAGCATGCCTTCTCAAGATGATGCCCGATGCGGCTGCTCAAGCTGCCCCCTCGGTAGTGTGAGAAATCAAGTGCATTGAGGAGTTCGAGATGGATTCTAGGGTAGCCAGCTGGGAGGCAACAGTATCGCACACCTTCTCAGGCAGCACCCCCACCAAAGAGTCGGATACTTCTGAAATTAGGTCTCTTTGGAGGTGAGTAAATTGTGCCAGGTAATTCAGCGACCGAATGGCAAAGATCGCTGAAGCAAAGGTCCGCTTCCCCAGTCTGTTCAAAGCACGAGACTCCCTGTTCTGGGGATGAATAGTGGAACCATCTTCTGCCAGTTCCCTCTTAGTGGCTGCTGCCACAGCCATGGAATCTACTACTAGCGGTTTGGACCAATTGTGTTGGTCTTCAGGAGTGGGCTAAAGTTTATCGGGCCTCTGGGGGACAGGTTCTATGTTGTCTGGAGCCTTCCAGGCACACTGCACGATAAGCCTAATGAGCTCATCTGCAGGTGGGGTCACCCAGGAAATAGATGGTCAAGCACAGAAAGCCTGTAAGAACACAGATTCCTCCGAAGAAGGGTTGGAGGATTTCTAACCTCCCCTCTGTTTGATGATCTCGAGAAGGTCTCCAAATGAGACGTCTTCCAAGGTAAACCATGGGGACCCTTCCCCCTCATCATAATCGGTGTCTTCGGTGATGGATTCCTCAGAGGAATTGAGATGCTTCTTCTTGTAAAGTTTCTTCCAGGGTGGCTCCCCAGTTGGGTCTTTTGAGGACTCCGAAGAAAGGGTTCCCTTCAAGGGAAGGTCAGGCAGCTCCTGTGCTGAGATCCCAGAGTAGGAGGTTGGGACAGCTGCATGCTAGAGAAGGGGGGGGTTCTGATTCTGATGCCAATGGCACCAACTGTGAGCTTGTAGAGGACCCTCTCCATCACCTGCAAAGCAGGCCAACCCGAAGAGGGATGGAAGCCCGGAACCGAGAAGGGTACCTCAGAACCGGGATCACATCTCGCTCCGACGAGCACACCTCCAGGTGAAGAGCTCTGAGAGGAGAGCTGTAACCATAGACTGCGCCATAGAAAAAAAATCGGCACCGAACTAGGTTTCACGGTGCTGACAGCCCACTCACTCCTCTGAGGGTGCACCAGTTCCGAAGAAGCCTTGGCACCAACAGTTATCAGTATTGACAGGGAAAGCCTCCGCTGTTGGAGCCGAGAGAGTGCACAGGGATGGACACTGGTAGCAAAATCTCCAAAACCTGGGAGAAGGTCGGAGGAGGATAAACAGGTGAATATGCCAGGAAAGTTTTGGGTCGGTAAGCCTTTAGCTGCCAAAAGCTGGTCCACAACTCTCACTACCATCTTGTTCCGAAAGACACCTGGTGGATCTGAAGGAAGCTGCCGATGGAGATTCTGGTCTTTCAATACAAGGGTTGAATTGTTGCCCCAAAAAAGGGTCAAATGATGGAGAGTACCTTGTTTTGGCAAGGTGCTCAATCTTTGGAACCGCAGGTGTCATCATATGTGGAGCAGTACAAGTCATCGGTACCGTGGTCGGGGATGGTACCGATGCTGGTACAGGAGTAGGAGGCTGTGTCACAATCAAGGTCGGCACAAAGGGAGAAGACAGACACCCCGGTGCCGAAGCTGTCTGCGCTGACGGCAGGGAAGAAGTCTGGTGTCGTCTCGATTCTGAAGAGGACGGAGATGTCTGCAGAGAGTGACTCTTTCTTTGTTTTTTTAACATTCTTGTGTTTAGGAGGTGGTGAGACCTCCATCCCAGAGAGCCTCTAAGAAGGGTGTTTTCAACATACCCTTCAAAATGAATTTGTTCTTGTGTTCAGCTAACATACAGTTGCTGAAACCAGAGCAAATATCACAAGACATGTTAATATGGTCAACGCCCAAACAATAAACACCGGGCATGGCCGTCTGAGTTGAGCATCTTACTCCAACACTTATCACACTGCTTGAAACCTAGTTTTATCAGACATTATGAAAAAAGTAAAGTTGTGTACACTTACCATAAATGTAGATGTTCGAGTGTATTCACTGTTGCAGTAATCACATTAGGGTTATCTGTTTGCAGTAGCCCTCAGTCGGCCTGATTATCAAAGTCTTGGGTCCTGCGTCGGTTGCAGTCTCATCTTCCATGACATCAGGTAGTCAAGGGTATAAAGCATGCAGCCGACACCATTACATCTGTTTTTTTTGCCCCAGATGTCAGGTATCCCCCCCCCCCCCCAATGGGAAGCTATATATCAAAGCAAATACACTAAAAAGCTTTTAAGCATAGTAAAGGAGAGTAAAGGTACAGCCAAAAGAAGTCAGGGGGCTGGAGGGGGTAACCAGGACTGCAACAGTGAATACACTCGAACATCTACATTTATGGTAAGTGTACACAACTGTACTATGTTCTTCATGTTTCACTGTTGCAGTCATCACATTTGGGTAGATTCCCAAAGCTATGGATGGGAGGAGGCATTTAGATAGCATTAGGACCAGCTCTAAGGCCCTGCAAGAATGCAGTGGCAAAGCCAGCTCTGGATTTAGAGAAAACTGGTAAATGGTAATGCTTGGTGAAAGTAAGTACAGAACTCCAGGTAGCAGCTTCTAGGATGTTCCTGATAGGTACACCTCTGAGAAAGACTGTAGAGATAGATGCAGCCCTGGTTGAATGGGGTCTAATCCCCTGTGGGATAGGTTTTTCCATGGTGCTTATAGCAGAAATGAATGTAATGGCCTATCCATTTAGAAATGGTTTGCTTTGAAATAGCCTTCCCCTCTGCCCATGCAGCAAATGCCACCAAGCAGTTCAGAATTCCTTTGAGGTTTAGTCCTGTCCAAGTAGTGCAGTATCCGTTCCTATTTATTCTGTGGATTAGAAAAGAAGGTAGGCAAATGAATGGATTGATTAAGAGCCACACTGGATACCACCTTGGGCATGAAAGAGGGATTGGTCCTGAGGGAAACCCTGTCTACATGAAAGATGATGAAAGGCTCCACTGCCATAAGGGCCTGTAATTCAGATACCCTTCTTGGTGAAGTGACTGCTTAAAGTAAGGCTGTTTTCCAAGAAAGGAATTTTAAATCTGCACTTGCAGCTGGCTCAAAAGTAGGAAGAGTGAGTTTTTCCAATACAAAGTTGAGGTCCCAGGCTTGAGTTAGAGCTGTCCTGGGTGGTCTTAAGTTTTTGGGCCCTCTGAGGAACTGCTTGAGCAGTGGGTGAGACAGGAGGGGTGGTTCCATAATGAGATGACATGGCTGAGGCATGAATTTTAATGGAGGAAAAAGAAAGGCCCTTGTGAAGCATCTCAGTTAAGTAATGAAGAATATGAGGTAAATTGGGCATTGCTGTGCCCATCCCTTGAAATTGGTTCCAGGCACAGAATCTTTTCCATTTTTCAGCACAAGATTTTCTAGTACTAGGTCTCCTTGCCTCCAAAATGACATCCAACACTTGTTTACTGAGGGATGGTAGCAGAGAGATTAGGTAATTAGGCAGGCTGTCAGGTTCAGGGTTTGAAGCTGAGGGTGCAGAATCCGGTTCTCCTGTTGTGACAACATGGAAGGGGTCTGAGGCAGGTGGCATGAAGCCAACAGTGACACACTGCACAAGAGGGGGTACCAGTGTTGGCGTGGCCAGTCTGGTGCAATCAAAATTGTCCTTGGTTTGTCCTGTTTGATCTTTAGTAGTACCTTGGGTAGGACAGGCAGAGGAGGAAAGGTGAAGGACAGAGTATACACTTTCCGAGCTTGTTTGTGGGGAGTTCTTGTGCAGAATTTGTCCAATTGGTAGTTCTGGGGGAAGGCAAACAGGTCTATATCTGGGCTCCCCCATTTGTTTTGTCAACATGTTGAAAGTCTTTGGTTCCAGTTTCCACTTGTGTGGGTCCATGAGATTTCTGCTTAGTTCGTCTGCCAGTGTATTTAGTTTTCCTGGCAGGAATTGAGCCTATAGACGCACTTGGTAGCTCAAGGCTTGGGTGGCAGGGGGTAGAGTGAATGGTAGTCCCTTGTTTTGGTGGCAGGCCTCTGCCCACCAAAGGAACTCTAACCACAGGCAAGGTATGATAGTAATCATTGCTTCTAGGTCCTGAGAATGTTGACACCATTGGCTTTTTAGATACCACTGTAGTTTCCTCATATACAGTCTTGCATATGAAATTAGTAGAATGCAGGAGGATATGAACCCCAAGGCTTGCAGTATTTGCCTTGCAAATAAGCAGGGTTTTTGTGGTCATTAGTTTGAAATAAGTTGTCAAGTGAGTTTGTTTCTCTGGCGTGAGGAAAGCCATCTGGGAAGTTATATTCAAGCTTGCTCCCAGGAATATAATTTGTTGACAGGGTACCAGATGTGATTTATTTTCGTTTATGGTGTACCCCAGACAAGTTAGCACCTTTTGTACAAATGCCAGATGATTCAAAAGTAAGTTCTGGCTTTTGGCCTTAATTATACAATCGTCCAGGTATAGATATATTTGAATATTTCTTTGCCTGCAAAATGCAATGACTGGAACTAGGCACTTTGTGAATACCCTGGGCACAGTAGATAAGCCAAAGGGCAGTGCAGAGAACTGATAGTGTAAGTAGCTTGCTTTGAAGCGTAGGTATCTTCTGCAAGATTCCCTTATTAGGATATGCAGGTAGGCGTCCTTTAAATCGAGTGTTGCCAACCAGGCATCTTTGCATAGCATAGGAAGCAACTGGAGAAGAGTTAGCATCTTGAATTCTGGAATCACCAAAAAGGTGTTTAAGGTAGATAGGTCCAGGACAAAACGCCATGAGTTGTAAAAAAGTGTCCCTTTTCCTCTTCTGGTACAGTATGAATAGCCTTTATGCTTAAGAGAGAGAGTACTTGCTTTTGAGCCTCTGCCCACTGATTTGGGGGTAGATCTGGCCAACGGTTTGGGGTTGGTAACGTATGGAATTGAAATCTGTACCCTTGGGAAACTATTTTTATTTTATTTTTAAATTTTACATTTGTTGCTAGTCTAACTGGATATATGTCCACTTTCAGTAGTGGCCCGGGGAGAAGAGCTCCAATGGAATAATACATGTTTATACAGCAATAGGCCATACAAGATTAGAATTTAAAAAAACAAAGTTAGACAATATATGCAATGTACAACTATGATAGAAGCAAACAAAGAGAAAAAAGTCCTAATGTCTTTAAACAAAGAAATAATAATAAAAAAAATATATATTTTTTTTACCGTGGTCATACTGTGTATATGAGATAACAATTTCACTACATAGACATTAAGAAATGGAAAGTTATGAGGGTACAGGGTAAGAAAAAGAGACGGAGTAAGAGGGAAAGTTAATCTGAGTTGGTACAGGGGCAAAGCCATTGACTATTGAGATGCATAGTTAGTTGTCTTTTAAAAAGTGAGAGTGTAGACAAAGATGTGATATCAGAGGGTAGTTTGTTCCACATTTTTCCAACAGAGTTGGAAAAGAGGCAGTCCCCTGCTGAGTTATTAGGTTTGGGAGTATAAATCAGTAGTTTGCTTGAGGAGCGTAGCTGTTTCATGTTATTGTAAGGTGTAACAAGGTTAGAGAGTACTGGTATTTTAGTTGGTTGATGTAGAATTTTGTGAGCTATTAAGAGCTGTTAAAGTATTAATTTGTTGGTAAATTCAAGCCAACCTAGTCGTCTTAGGTTCAGGCAGTGGTGAGTTCGAAACTGGGATCCTGTAGCGAATCTAGCAATATTATAGTAGGATGTAGCAAGTTCTTCAGGTTGCTTTTGGAGAGATTAGTATAGATAGGGGAGGCATATAGAAGAGCAGAGATAAGGCGAGATCTAGCTAAGATGGTTCTTGTTTCATGTGTAAGGAAGGGTTTGATTCTGTAGAGGGAACCAATTTTTTTGTTAACTACTTTTATTGTGTTGTCGATGTGCGAGTCAAAGCTTAGATTGTTGTCAACAGTTATTCCTAGTAATTTTGTTGTTGAGTCAGGAGAAATGAGTGCGCTATCAGTGGATGTGAGAGAGAAATTAAGTGGTGTACATTTACGGGTAGGTGGGAACAGTAACAGTTTGGTTTTCTTGTGGTTGAGGAGAAGGTAACCATCAGAGAACCATTTTTCAACAGAAGAAAAGGCTTTTTGGGTAAGAGACTGAAGTTCATTTTGAGAGGTGGCAGTGCAGATTATAGTAGAATCATCTGCATATTGTATGCAAGTGGTGTTAGGGATAGCTGATTGGAGGTCATTAATAAAGATTGAAAATAAGAGGGGGCCTAGGATAGGCCCTTGAGGTATGCCTAAAGAGATAGGTAGGAGATTAGATAGCGAATTCTTCCAGAGTACTGCCTGCTGACGGTTGTCAAGATAAGATGTGAACCAAGTTAAGGAAGGGGTGTCAAGTGAGCGAGATTTTAGTATGTGCAGGAGGAGTTTATGATTAACCATGTTGAAGGCTTTGGATAAGTCAATGAAGATTGAAGATGATAGATAATTGTTGTTGCAGTTGTGGTTGATGGTGTTGGTAAAGGAGAGTAAAGGCAGTGGTAGTACTGTGGGAAGGTCTGAATCCATGCTGGCTGTTAGCAAGTAGATTGTTTTGGAGAAGGTGGTTAAGAAGTTGTTTGTGGATACATTTCTCCATAATTTTGGCTAGAGGTGATAGTGCTATTGGGCGATAGTTTGAAAGGTCATTACATTTCCCCCCTTTGTGTAGTGGGATAATGTGAGATATCCTCCAGATAGAAGGGAAGATTCCTTCATTAATAGATCTATTTATCAGAATAGAAATAGTGTAAGCAATGGCTTTGGCTCCAATTTGCAAGAATTCAGCAGGACGTTTGTCTGCAGAGGGGATGGTAGGTTTAAGTTTTTGGAGCAGAGATGAGACAAAGGACGTAGATATAGGTTGTAAGTGAAGAGTAGGAGAAGTATTTGTGGTAGGTAAGAGTAGTTTAGAGGTGTCAGGAGATAGGTGACTAGCAAGAGTTTGGATGGTATTAGTGAAGAAAGAATTGAAGTCATTGGCAATTTGTGTGGGATTGTCTTGGTTAGAGTCCTAAGGGTTGGGTGTGATAGACTGGCTTGGGGATAAGAGATTATTTGTACTGGCCCAGAATTTTTTAGGTTCATTTTTGGAGGTTTGTTGTAATTGAAGGTAGTAGTTCTTTTTATCTGTCAGTATGGCTTTTTTGTACTATTCCTAAGCTCTTTGAAGTATTGGTGGTCTGATAGATTTTTTGTGGTATGCCATTTTGCCCAAGATTTGTTTCTGAGAATTATTTTTTGCCTAGTACTGTTGGTCAGCCTGGGTGCTGCTTTAGCTTTGGTTCTAATAGTACGATTTGGGGCATGGTGATCAAGGATAGACAAGAAAGTGGAATTTAAGTAATCTACTGCCTCGTTAAGTGGGATATATTTTATTGGAGACCAATTACATAGTCTTAACTCGGTTAGAAAATGCTCAATGTTAAATTGCTTTTTGGAGCGTAAGGTTCTGTAGGTAGTAGGTAAGATTAGGTTGGTTTTATGTCTAATAATATATGTTAATGAGTGGTCACTTAGGTCTTCTGGTAGGGTACCTGCTTGGTAGTTCTGTTGGGGAGTATTAGTGAGGATCCAGTCTAAGGTGGTTTCATTATTGTTGGTTTTGTTAGTTCTAGTAGGACTATTGATGAGTTGTATAAAGCCATAAAGGTTTATATGGGAGGTGGGATTTGTATTGTTACAGGTAAGCCAATCAATGTTAAAGTCACCTAAGACTAATGTTTCTTGTGGGAGGTTGGTGGAGAGTGAACTGAGGATACATTCAAGGGTATTAATGTTATTTCCTGGAGGGAGATAAGCACAAATGATATTTATAGCTTTGGAAGTGTTGACTTGAAGTTTGGAGCTGATTATTTCGGCATCATTTTCTACGGTAAGAGTCAGATTGAGATTACTAAGCTGGAATTTTGTTTTGTATACAATTGCTACCCCTCCGCCCTTTTTGGCAGTGCGATCAAGTCTAATGATGCTATACCCAGGTGGAGTGATTTCATTGTCTTTAATGGTTGGCTTGAGCCATGTTTCAGTTAAACATAAAATGTCAAATTGATGGATTTCTAGGAGGGCTTGGACTTGAGTGATTTTATTGCAAATACTTTGTATGTTTAGATGGGCAATAGTGAGAGAGTTGGTAGATATGGAAGATAATAGAGAATGAGGTTTGTCTTGTTTTCTGTGGACATTGGTATGGTGTGGGCCAGGGTTAGGATGAATATCTCTGTCCAATAGTGAGTGGAGGAGTTTATAATACTTTGCTAGGGGAAGTTTGTAAATACAGTTAAATATTTTCCTAGTTTTTAGTTTGCTTGATTTGAAGTGTGCTAGTCTGTGGTATTTAGCTAGTGGGTAGTTAGGGTGATAGGTGAGATTTAAGAAGGTGGGAGAGAAAGGAGATATAGATGTAGAGGTATATTTAGAGGGAAAAGGAAGAGAAGAGTTAAGTGGGTATTCGTAGGATGTTAAGAGGTAAGTAGTGACAAGAGAAGATGGAAGTGATAAGGAGATAAGTAATTTAAGTTGTGAAGGAAAGAAAGTTGTACACATTGTAATGATTGGGGTAGTGAACAAAGGGATGAGAAGTAGAGTGTGGGTAAAGATGGGGAGGGGTAGTAAGATTAGGTAAGTAGGGGAGGAGCTAGATTTGTTAATTAGTGGGTGTGTGGTACACTTCAGAGGTTTGAAGTGGATTATTGAGTTAACAATTTGAGTGGGCTGAAAAAGACAGGGATGTGTCTACTAGATGAATAAGTGTAGGACCACTGGGGGCGGGTGGCAATTGGGGGCAGGGCAGGGGAGCGGAGTGAGCCCGCAGGTCTATTTAAAACCCATTTGTCCTGGGTAATGAGTTCCCAGTTTTTTGCCTGCAGAGCAATCTTTCCCCCTAAAGGAGCAGTCAGTTGAGAAGTGCTTGGAAGTTTTAAAGTTAAGTCACTGAGACAGTTTACCATAGGGGGGAGTCTTACTACTCCCTGATGTGGAAGTGGGAGCCCCCCACTGCTTAGTTCTGTGCGTACCCTGGGACTGAAGCCTGGGTGTTCTGCTGGATCTGAGTTTGAACTGAGAAGGCCTGGAAGAGGCAGGAAAGGACCAGTTTTTAGAGAGTCAATGCCTACTAAATCTTGGAGGCTGTACTTGCAGGAAATCTTTAAACAGTTTGCATAAATTTAGCTTTTTCCTCCATCTTTTTAAGAACTTCTACTTTGTTGCCAAACAGGCGTTCTTGATTTAAGGAATCATCCAGTAATTTAGCTTTAACATGATCTGGCAAGGATTGCTCCTTAAGCCAAGCATACCTTCTAAGTACAGACCCAGTGACAGCAGCCCTGTAAGATGCCTCTAGTGAATCAAAACCACATTGCAAAGTATGTTTTCCAACCTGTTCATCAGAATGCATTAAATTCTTATTTTCAGCACAATCAAGAATCATCATTTTCTGTTTAAACAGTCCAATAATATGCTGCTGATACTTTAACATATGAAATTGGCAGTTTAAGGCCCTAATGGCCAAGGTTGCAGAAGTGTATACCTTCGTACCCCATCTACCAAGCGCCCTGGAGTCTCTATCAGAGGGGGTAGGATTTTTGGCAGTAGTAGCATTAATGCCCTTGGGTCCCTGTGAAATGGTCTCAGGATCCGCAGTGGGATTTTTAAAAAGGAACTTTTGAGAGTCAGGAACCCTGTAACATCTATCAGGTTTTCTGGGAGCAGGAGGTAAAGAGTCAGAGCCAAACTAAATTCCGAAAAGGCATCATCCACAATGTCCAGTACAGGAGGGATAGCTAAAGGCCTGTGCTGGGAAAGGAGTAAGAAATCCCTAAGCCTCTTTTTAGAATCAGAGTAATCCTGGCTTTCCCAATGGAAATGCTCCCTAAGAGTATGCAAGGTTTCAGCAAAAGAGAAATCCTCTGGGGGGGGGGGCAGAATCCTCATAGGTAGATAAGGGTAAATCCTGGTCATTAGAGTAACAGAAATTTCAGAATCCTGGTCAGAAGTACCATAAGCAAATTTAGTCCTAGGTCTCTTAGAGGGGGGAAAGGGGGCTTCCCATGATTAAAGTAAGAAGATCTTCAGCCATTGTTATAATTTGTATTTTAGGAATAGAGGCCTGACCATGCGGTCTGGGCGTCTGTTTTCTAGTCATGGTTCAAGATTTAGGCCTTGAAGAAGAAGACAGCATTGGTTTAATATGCAAGATAGTAGGCCTGAATACACCCTCAGAAGCCGGTGCCTGCACAGTGGCTCCGGACCCATCCAAGGTAGAGACATCCGCAGGTTCCACGGTTGAAGCATCTCGTGGCATACTGGACTCCGAATGGGTCTCAGGAGAGGCCTGCGAATCTGAAATAGTGGATATCAGGGGCTTCGAAAGCACCTGAGTACTGGCGTAGTGGCTTAGGAGAAGCATCGTCGGCAGTTTTGGACCTAGGGGGCCTGTGTCTCTGTCTTTATCTTTGCGTTTTTTCGGAATGTCGGTAGTCGAATGACTTACCGGACACATATCTGGATAATTAAACAGAGCATCAAAATATTTAGAAGTGTAAATATGCAGAAGACGAATAGTTTGTTGCTTAAATAAGGCACAAAACTGAGAGCGAGGTACATCTTTGGTCAGGGCCAAGGTAAGGAATACAGTACGAACAGAAATCTTTATGAGGTATTTGCTTTCCACAAGAAATACAATTATTGACTTTTACTGACATGGGTTTAGAGCAAGAAAAAGTTTCCCCAATGGGGTACTTAGCTTTAGTTAGAGACTTCAGTTCTGAAACGCGAAAAACGAAAATTTCAGGAGTCGGCCGACCTGCACTTGCGAACTGCTTCTGTTTTAGGCACCACACGGCAAGAAAGACTGATGTAATGGTGTCTGCTGCATGTTTTATACCCCTGACTACCTGACGTCACGGAAGATGAGACAGCAACTGAAGCAGGACCCAAGACTTTTATAATCAGGCCGACTGAGGGCTACTGCAAGCAGATAACCCTTATGTGATGACTGCAACAGTGAAACACGAAGAACATCCACACAAACACTACAGTCTTAAATTACAACTATAACTACCAAAAAACAACAGCAAGAAGTTATAGTAAAGTTGGAGTTTTTTTTTTTTAAAAAACAGAAGGAAGTAGTACTAACAATGGTACTAAGAAATACCAAAAAGTCTTAAAGGAAGGGGCCTACTAAAGGTAGGGGAGAGGGAAAAAGAACTACCGAAGGTAGAGGGTAGGGTTTAGTATGGAAGTATAAAATTTAAAGACAAACGAGACAACCTCAGAAAAAACTGACTAAAGGAAAAGTAATTATAGTCGATAAACCATAAAAACACTACACTTAGCTTGAGAGAAAGGCTTGGCACGTATGACGAGGAACGTGGCAAACGAGATCTGGAGAGACTATGACAGGGGCATTGTGGGTAGGGCTTAGCTGAGAGTTTTTGGCTGGAGTGAGCTTGGTACCGGTCGTGTCTGTTCCAAGGATGGAACCGAAGTCCTATCAGTAAGGAATGAATGAATATTTACAACATCAGATGTGAACTTATCTGCCCAGCAAAGGAACAACACAAGTTGACTGTCGATCCTCAAAAGGCTCAGAGGTGCATACTCTTCTGTGGCAATACAGCTCAAAAAGGCTTTGTGCCCAAAACAGCTAAGCCTAAACTGCCTGACAGTCTGGATGCGTGGAAGGTGTCTGGAAGCTAGCTGGCTATTACACCCTTGGCAAGAAAAAACCCACATAGTTAAGGCTGCCGCAGCTGTGATCAATATGATGAACATCTGGATGCTGTAAATAAAGAGAAGCACACTCTAGCCCCCCCCCCCCCCCCCAAGATGTTTCTTGGGGTTGCCAAAAAACTGGCTTGAGGTCTAGAAAGAGGGGAGGAATGAGAAAAATCTGTATAGAATTAAGGCACATATTACTGTTTAGCAGGCAAATAGATAGTGCCAACAATGAAACTGCTTTTATGCACACCGTAGTCAGGGCTGCTAATTTATGCATACATTAATAAAAAAGCAAACAAAATGTAATAAGAGCTTCAATTATGCTTGTCAAGCTGTGTAGAGATGTATTTTAACAAGTTTCTTTCACTCCAGCATCATACAAGTTGCTCAGTTCCTCCGCCCTGTTAAAATTCACATTTCCTCAACATTATTCTCCGTACATTGTTCCCAAAATTGCATTTTTTTAAAATTTGCTTATTCTTGTTTCTAAAGATACCATTTCCATTTTTATCCTCTTAACAATATTCAATACTTCAATTACAATCAGTTTAGATTATGGTTTCCAGTTTTTAGTAACAACTTTTTTGGCAGCAATCAACATCAAACTTAGTTTAACCTTAACTATACCTGGGCAATTCAGATCCTATATCTCAGCACAAAAAATCACTGCTTTAGTTACAACCATTTCGTTCCCACTAGGTTTCTTTCAAAGTAAACTGCAAGGAATTTAAGATCTTTCATCTTGTTATATTCCTAAGGTACATGTTTCCATTTACCTCTCTCTTTCCCAACAAACTTCGAACACTTGCTATACACCTGAGAAAAGAATCCTCTCATGTCTAACATATATAAAACTACCTAAGCAAATATCTCTGTGCAAAAATCCTAAACTTTCTGAACTTCTTCCATTCTTGGCAAGCTAACAAATGTCTTTCCATCATTTCTTTATAAACTGTTTTTTCTTTCTTTTCCAGATCTTTCTAACTTCCTCTGAGTGATTCTTGTTATCATGCAATATTTTATACGCCTTATTATCCCTTTAACAGCAGCTTCTGTTCCAGACTCTAAAAAACTTTCCAGAACTGGTCTTCACTCAACACTCCCCCTTTCCCCCTTGCCTGGCCTCACATCAATCCCTGATGGGGAAGGCATTCCTTAACCTGCAGTCCAAATTTCTGATCAGCCTCATACTACTCTATTAACTTTCACTTCAGTATTGTTTGCTCCCAATATCTTGGTTCCTTCACCGTTTTCTTACAGTACATTTCAGATCCCTCTTGCCTAATTTTTATACCCTACTTCCAGACATACCTATTGGTAAAATCTCCATTCTGCATTATCAAACTTGTCTTAGTTTTTAAGTACACTTTCTGCAACTTTTCAAATATACTGCTGTGTACGGTTGTTGATTTCCTTCACACAAAATTCTAGTCTCTCAGACTCATGAGCCACCCCCACCCTGCCCATCATTTCATCAGCATTTTCCACTTCTATTTAAAACCTTCTGCTCAAGATATTTATATGAGCCTTAACTGCATAACTGTAAAGTACCTCTCCAAATCAGTTAACTCCAAACCACTTTGCTCAATGGGAAGAATAAGTTTATCCCACTCAATTCTTGGCCTCTTCCCTTTTCAAATAAATTCCTTCAGCTCTATCATTATCCCCAAATTTTCTTCTGGTTAAGAAAAATACCCCTGATCTGCATACAAGACTAAGGGATCAAAATTAACTTTGTATTTGCACCTTACTATCTAAATCCATACACATGAGGTTCCAGTTTCTCAGTATTTATGTTATCTGTTTAGTTTCTTCCCATATATCCCCAACTGCCATGAAAATCGTTTTTTTTTAATCCATCCACCTGAATGCTTCATTTTATCAACCTCCTTTTTCCCCTTTTATGGGGTTGGGGTGTTGTGTCAGCTGTCTCCATCTTTCATGATTTAATGTCACTCTTCTACCTCCTTTGGCAGTAATGCCTGATTGTTGCAGGTCTTCACTTAAACAATCCAGCTCTCTCTCTCTCTCTCTTTTTGCTGGACACAGTCATTTCCTCTTGCCTTCTTCCTGTCTGTCCCAAATCTTTACCAGACTGGTCTGCTTTCCTGTACATGTGCTCGAGCCACCGTAATCTATCTTCTCAACTTCTCTGCGCTTGGAGTTGCTTGGGCTTATACTCTGAAGTCCTCATTTGTCTATCCTGCCATGTTCATCCTACCACCTGCCTCAGGCACTTCATCTCCATCACTTCTATCTTCCTCAACTTCCATGTTTTTCCTGCTCAGGTTTCTGTACCATATAGTGTCACTGGTCACACCACTGTTTTGTACACCTTACTTTATTTTACATTTGTTTACCAGAATGGTCCGACTGGGTCAAAAAGAACCGTTTTCAGCAGGGGCCCAGAGAGAAAAGCTCCAGTTAAAGACTGTAATGTACAAACTTTTATAAGCAGTGTAAGCAGTAGGGCATAGTACAAAATATTAAAGAAGCAGTAACATAACAGCAGTACATACATTGGGATGTGGCAGATGAAAAAATATTTTTACAAGTAGAAGGTAAACATAGTATGTACAGTAGTACAGAAATAAAAGTGGTATATACATGGTGGTGAGGCAGATGACTAAACATTTTTACATAATAGGAGGTAAAACGTTATATGTACAGTTGACTAGCACGTTAATATCATGGACGGTAAGCATACATAGGTGTAGGAGATCAGCTAGGTGAAGACAGGGATACACCAGGGAGTGGGAGGGAGAAAGAGAGGGACAGAATAGCAGGAGGAAGGGAACTGTATCAGGTAGGAAGAGAGTGGAGGAGAGATTTGAGGAGGGAGTGATAGTGAGAGGGAGGGAGAGTGAAGGACTTATTAGCCCAAACTGGGGAGGAGATTACGTCGGATCTGTGCATGGGCACTGCCAAGAGTTATGCATATGTTGTTTTACTAAAGTTTTTAAGGCTACTGGGTTAGAAGTACTTCTTATTGGTAGTGGGAGTGAGTTCCAGGCTTCTGCAACATAATGAGCTGTTTTAGAGGGTTTGGAGATAGTGAGGAGTTTCTTACCTTCAGATCTAAGGGTTCTGTTTGGGTTGTATGTTTTGATGGCGTTACTTAGAGCTGGGCAAGTAAGAAGTTTTTAGTGCATGTTGTGGAGTGTTAATAGTTGGATGTAGAGTACATGATTGGGGAATTCCAGCGAGTTTCGTTTTTGTAATAATGTACAGCGGTGTGTTCTAGTCTGAGTTGGTGGCAAACATGGCCACTTTGTTGTAGCACTGTTCCATTTTGGATCTAGTGTAGATCTGTAAGTTGGTAAGTATAGGTGTGCCATAGAGCAGGTAGAGTAGAAGAAAAGTTTTGACAAGGGTAATTTTGGTAGAAGATTTTAGGGAGTGCTTGTTTCTGTAAAGTGTGCTAAGTTTATGGTGGGTTTTCTTTATATTCTGTTGAACATGGAGATCAAACTTTAGGTGATTGCCTATGACAACACCTAGCAGTTTAGCATGGTGCACGATTTTCAATAGTGATATTGTCAGCAAAATTAATTTTGAAATTATGGAGATCAATAGACTAGCTTTTTGGCTGGAAAAGCAGCATCTTAGACTTTTTTAGGATTAAGAAATAGCTGACAATCAGTGAGCCAGGATTCTGCGGCAAAGAAAGTTTTTGTGCAATAGTGAAAAGTTGGGAAGTGTGGGGGAAGTGCAGATTATTGTGGAATCATCTGCTTAATGTACGAGTATTTCACTAGTGGAGGCAGTACATAGGTAATTTGTAAATATGTTAAAAAATATGGGACCTAAAACAGATTTGTGATGGACTCCAATGGGGTTAAACAGAAAGGGGAAGATAATGTTTGACCCTTTTACTGCTCGTTGATGATTGAATAGGTAACTGTGGAACCATTTTAGAGAGTGTGTGTGTGTGTGTGTGGGGGGGGGGGGTTAGGCCTAAGCTAGCCTGTTCATGAGTTACGAATGTGATATGGTGTCAAATGCCTTTGAGAGATCAAGAAATAGAGCAGATACAAAGTAACCTGCATCTCTAGCTTTGTTTGCCAACTCAGTAAAGGCAAGGAGGGCTGTTGATGTGCTATGGCCTGCGGAGAAACCATGTTGTGCAATTGTAAGGTTGTTTTGCTGCAAGTAATTCATAAGTTGAAGATGAATACATTTTTCAAGTATTCTGGAGATGAGAGAAAGTATGGCTATGGAGTAATAGTTTGAAAGTTCAGTGGAGTTACCTCCTTTGTGAATGGGGATGCTATGGGACTTTTTCCACATATTAGGTATTTCAAATTCAGATACAGGTCGAGTGATCAGCATGCTGACTGGGCATGCTATGGAGTTAGCAGCTAATTTTAGATATGAAGGAGTGAGGTTAACTGCAGAGGCAAAACAAGGTTTAATTTGTGCATCAGTTTTTTATGAGGTTTGTAGGAATTGGTTGTAGAGAAACTGGTACGATTCTTGGAAAGTGTTTTTTTGCTATGAAGGTGGAGATGGCCTGGGCCATAGGAAGGGATATTGTTAGGGGAAGTTAGGAAGGATGAGGGGCTGGTGTTGTGTGACTTCGTTATCAGAACAGCTATGGATTTTATGATGCGGATGCTCAAGTCTTTGGCAATCTGAGGAGTGGGGGGCATTGAGTGAAATATTAGCGTCTTTTTAGTGCCTGGTTTCAATAGGGTTGAGACTAAGGACCAAAATCTTTTTGGATTAGTTTTATTTTCCTGCTGTTGGAGTGTGTAGTATAGTTGTTTACCTTTGCAAACTTGTTTTTCTACTTGGTTATATAGTTGTTTAAAATGTATTAGATCTAATTTTTTTTTTACTTTGCTTCCACATACCTCACCTGTATGTCTTTTTTTCATTAGATTTTTTTACTTTCCTTGGCAAGCCATGGGACAGAATTCTTTTTAAATCATTTTGTGTGAATTGTAGCTAGGGTGTTAAGTTTTTTTTTATAAAACTTTTGTTGAAGTAATGTACTGTCTAATCTAGTGGCAGTTCCTTCAGTGGTGACCAGTTTATTTTTGCAGTAGTTCATTGAACTTGTCTTTAGAGGTTACAAACTGCTATTAGGTTGTGTGTTTTTGGTGAGCGAGCATTACCTAAGATGGCAAAAGCCGGAAGGAGGTCACTTAGGGAGTTTGGGAAGCAAAATTAGAGGTATGTGATATGGTAGATTGTCGAGTGCAGTGTTTATTGTACCTAGTAGGGTTGGTAATGAGCAGAGAAAAAAAAAAACATAGACTGATGCTATTTGTTGGTAGTTGGGATGGGAGAGATTGCTAGTCTATGTTATCGTCTCAAAATAGCAGTACTGTGCTTTTCTGTTTGGGTGGTCCAGGATATAATGTCTTCTAAGATGGGAGTATTTTGACCTGGGGGAATACAGAGAATTGGATGATGTGCAGATAGTGAATCATGAAGTGTAGTGGATTAGCAAAGAGGAAGTAAGAATAGCTATGAAGAGCATGAAGAACGGAAAGGCTGTTGATCCAGATGACATACCTGTGGAAGCATGGAGGTGTTTAGGTGAAATGGCAGTGGAGTCTTTAACTAGATTGTTTAATGAAATCTTGGAAAGTGAGAGGATGCCTGAGGAATGGAGAAAAAGTGTTTTGGTACCGATTTTTAAGAATAAGGGTGATGTGCAGAGCTGTAGTAACTACAGAAGGATTAAACTGATCAGTCACAGCATGAAGTTATGGGAAAGAGTAGTGGAAGCTAGGTTAAGAAGGGAGGTGATGATTAGTGATCAGCAGTATGGTTTCATGCCAGGAAAGAGCATTACAGATGCGATGTTTGCTCTGAGAGTGTTGATGGAGAAGTACAGAGAAGGTCAGAAGGAGTTGCATTGTGTCTTTGTGTATTTAGAGAAAGCATATGACAGGGTGCCTAGAGAGGAGTTGTGGTATTGTATGAGGAAGTCGGGAGTGTCAGAGAAGTATGTAAGAGTGGTACAAGATATGTACGAGGGTAGTGTGACAGCGGTGAGGTCTGCGGTGGGAGTGACGGATGCGTTTAAGGTGTAGGTGGGATTACATCAAGGATCAGCTCTGAGCCCTTTCTTATTTGCAATGGTGATGGACAGGTTGACAGATGAGATCAGACAGGAGTCCCCATGGACTATGATGTTTGCAGATGACATTGTGATCTGTAGTGAGAGTAGGGAACAGGTGGAGACGACCATGGAGAGGTGGAGATATGCTCTAGAGAGAAGAGGAATGAAGGTCAGCAGGACTAAGGATATAGGTGTGTAAATGAGAGGAAGGATAGAGGAATGGTGAGGATGCAGGGAGTAGAGGTGGTGAAGGTGAATGAGTTTAAGTACTTGGGATCAACAGTTCAGAGTAATGGTGAGTGTGGAAGAGAGGTGAAGAAGAGTACAGGCAGGATGGAGTGGGTGGAGAAGAGTGTCAGGAGTAATTTGTGACAGACGAGTACTATTAAGAGTGAAAGGGAAGATCTACAAGAGGGTAGTGAGACCAGCTATGTTAAACGGGTTGGAGACAGTGGCACTGACAAAAAGGTAGGAGTTAGAGCTTGACGTGGCAGAGTTGAAGATGTTAAGATTTGCACTGGGTGTGACGAGGATGGACAGGATTAGGAATAAGTATATTAGAGGGTCAGCCCAGGTTGGAAGATTTGGAGACAAAGCCAGAGAGGCAAGATTACGTTGGTTTGGACATGTGCTGAGGAGGGATGCAGAGTATTTTGGGAAAAAAGATGCTAAGGATGAAGCTGCCAGGTAACAGGAAAAGAGGAAGGCCTAAGATAAGGTTTATGGATGTGGTGAGAGAGGATATGCAGGTGGTTGGTGTGACAGAGCAAGATGCAGAGGACAGGAGGAAATGAAACCGTTGATCTGCTGTGGCAACCCCTAATGGGAACAGCCGAAAGAAGGAGTACAGAGAACAATGATACAGTTTTGCTTAGAATTACTGATATTTAGGAAGGATATGAGAATTTCTGCAGTGGAAAAATTAGGGGTTTCATTAGTAAATGGTGTGATATTGAGGTTGTCGGGACAGAGTAATGCTATGCCTACACCTCACATGTTTTCTGTCTAGTCTAACTATGCTGTAGTTGGGAGGTAACACTTCTGAGTCTTTTAGGTTGGGCTTTAGCCAGGTTTCTGTAAGAGCTAGTATAGCTGGTTTGTACTGATCTATCCAAGAGTGCAGTTGCCTAATCTTCTAATGTTAGATTTTTGGGAGCTGTTATGTTAGTTTTAGGACCAAGGTTGGGGTGGATGTCACCAAACTGTAGCAAGAGGGAGATTAGATGGAATATATTTCTAAGTTCTTTTAAGGAGGTAGATGTGATGGATATGAAGAGAGTTTTGTTGTGTGTAGAGTCAAGGTAATGGCGGTCGGAAGTAAATGTGTTAGAGGGGGTAAATGTTTTAGGGGTGAGTGGTGGAAGTGATGTGTTTGCAAGTATTAATATACAGGTTATTGTAGCTAGTAGTAATACTGTCTGGTGATGGTGCATGTTAGAGAGGTGGTTAGGAATGAGAGAAAGTGCAGTGTGTAAGGGGTGGAGTTAAACGGTAGTCGGGTGTAGAGGAGAGTATAATATAAAGAAGGATGGGTTGGGTGGTTGTGGTTGGTTAGTGTTAATTTGGAGGTCAATATGATAGGTTTACAGAATAAGGGGAGCAGCTTATATTACTTTAAATGTGGGAGTAGCAAGGGTGGATGGGGTTTGGGGTACGGTAGAGGAGCGGAGTGAGCCCGAGCGTAGGGAGGGTGAATGGAGAAAGCTGCAAAAAGAAAAACCATCAGTAAGGCCCTCCACATAATTATACATGTATGGGGACAAACTGAAAAAGGTGGTGCGGTGATAATATGTAAAAGGCTGTTTTAATTATGTTGTTATACAGTGTGGTACGAAGCCTGAAATCTGAAGATATAGATCGCTATATTATGGCAGACAATGAGGCTACTTATGTTAAAGCAGTATAGCAAATGAGTGCAATGTATCACAAACTGTGATTACTTGGTTCACAATAAAGGGTAGTAAGCAGGCAAAAAGGACAGAAAAGGAACTAATTGGCTTGAACAAGGAATTACACGATTTAATAGGTATGGAATTAAAACAAAACATACAGGATTATACAGGCACAGAGGGAAGATAAAGGGGAAAGGCAAATTGAGGCCGTAAACACTGCTATACCGTCCCTCTCAGAAAGCTAAATGCTAGTTCAGCAACTGTTTCTCAGACATTAAGAAACGTGATATTTCTGTTAGCTGTTAGGCACTCTTGAATTAATTCGGAGATAGGTAACATACAGTTATTTATCTGTGGTGTGTATTTCGGCCACAAAATGCACTGGAAAGTAAGGACTCTCTTGTGGTAAGTATTCATGTAGCTAGGGTGAAAATGTCAAGACAAGCGTACATGGCTGCAGATTTTGTGTCATAGGAGGCACAGCGGATCCAGGGACGGGCTCAGGAAGTAAATCAGAAGGGAAGGGGAGGCATCTTTGGCATTCTTCTTTCATACACTATCTCTGACACTTGGCTGCAGTCCCTCTGATTCTAGCTTTGATCTCCTCATTCAGACTTCCCTCAAGATACATGAAGCTGTTAAACTGTTCAACCATACCCTTCCATCTCAATTCTCAGCTTTTTTAATTTCCTTTATTTGCTGCCAGTACAGCTGTCTTATCAGTGCTAGGTTTTATCCCGTAGTGTATACCTTCAGTTTTGCATTCCTTTTCCTTAGCCTTTGAGTAAGTTTGCATTCAGAGTCTGAGTGTCGGCCATCTGCATACAGCAACTTTGTTAATATGTCCCCTCCTGCTGGCTAATGCAGTCCATTACCAGATGGAATAGAAGTGAGCTCAGAGATGAATACTGATGCATACCTACTCCCACTGGGAAGCCCTCTGAGTTCGAACACTTCACACTTGAGTAAAAGGCTCCTTGTACATATACCAATGCTTCTGCGACTTTGTACCATTGCAGGACTGCCCAAATTAGCCTTCTTGGGACCTTACTATATGCTTTCTCCAAGTCTTGGAATGTCCAGATTGACTATTTCCTCATATCTAGTTTCTTCTCAAACATCTGTCTCACTGCAAATATCAGGTCAGTTGCCCTACATCCTGAACCAAAATCCATACTGTTCATCTCCCAGCATACCTTCTACCACTCTGCATGTTTGATTCAGTCATTATCTCCAGAACTGTCATGTAGTGTGACATGAGTCAGACTCTTCTATACTGTCCACAGTTGTGAATGTCCCCTTTACTATTTTACAATGGCACCAGCATGTCATTCTTCAGTTATCTTGGATATGCCTTTGTCCCATACTGCTATGAGTCACTCAGGAGCCATTTTTCTAGTAATAAAACCAACAACTTTATCATATCTGCTGTGATCCCAGCTGAGCTTGCTACTCTTACTTCTTCTAGGGTGGGCTTTTCTTCATTTATTGCAGGCCATGGCTGGAGCAGTAAAGCTTCTTTAAGGTCTTCTTCATTCAGAAGTTGCTGGAAGTATTCCTTCCATCTGTCTTTGCTGCCCTGTTGACTGCTTAACAAGTTGTTGCTGGCATCACTTATAAATGGATGCCTGACGACCATTTTCTTTATCTTATTGTCTTTGCCTTGCAGCCTGACAGAAAGTACCGTTTCGTACCTACCATAAATGTAGATGTTCGAGTGCTGATACAGCTGCAGTCATAACAGACGGGTTATCCTGCCGTCAGGCGGGTCCTCGATCGGCCGAATTCCAAAGTCTAGGTCCGGCGTCAGTTGTCGTCACTTCTTCCCTGACGTCAGCGCGGCAGGGGTATAAAAGAGGCAGCCGACACCATTTTCTTCAGTTTTTCTTGCCCCAGATGTCAGGTGCCCCCAGAAGGAAGGCAAACATAATGTTATACAAAGATGCAATGTTGATAAATCAAAAACAGTAGTTGCAAGCAAACACACCATAAAAGAATACCCCAAAAAGGTTATATGAAAAGTGTTTGTCATAAGGCCTGTCCTAAGAGGGGATGGAGGGAGGGAAAAGTACAGTTTTGTACCTACCATAATTGTAGATGTCCGATAGGAATGCATCTGCAGTCCTTACAAATGGGTTGTCCTGTCGTCAGGCAGCCCTTCGGTCGGCTGGATTCCAAAGTCTGGGTCTGGCTTCGGCTGGTGTCGCACTTCACCCGACGTCATAGCTGCAGTTACTCGGGAATAAAGGCATCAGCCGACACCATTTTCCTCAGTGTTTCTTGCCCCAGATGCCAGGTGCCCTATAGGAGGACTAAATTTGGATAAATGCCAATGATTCCAAATATTATAGAGCAAACAAAAGATAAGCATGTATGTGCATATATACAAACAAATACACCATAATAGATTCCCCCAGCTAGCTATAAGAGGGGCAAATACCCTAGGAGTACCACAGAGGGGAAGGAGGGTGGGTAATCCTGACTGCAGATGCATTCCTATCGGACATCTACATTTATGGTAGGTACAAAACTGTACTATGTCCTTCAAGGATGCATCTGCAGTCCTTACAAATGGGTAGAATACCATAGTCAAACTGGGAGAGGAGGAAAGGTAGAGTTATGGTGTAGTTAAGATCCCTTGCAAAACAGCAGTGGCAAAACCTGCTCGGGATCTAGAGTATAAAGGTAAATTATAATGCTTGGCAAATGTATGCATGGAGCTCCAAGTAGCAGCCTCTAAAATGTCTTTGGTAGCCACTCCACGTAGAAAAGCTGTGGTAGTGGCTGTAGCTCTTGTAGAGTGAGGCCTGATGTTTTCTGGAGTTTTCTTTCCATGGTAGGAGTAACAAAATCTAATGCAATTTCCAATCCACTTAGATATTGTCTGTTTTGAAATTGCTTTCCCTTCCATTCCTGTTGCATATGCTACCAGTAGCTGGTCAGTTTTTCTATTGCTCTTGGTCCTGTCCAGGTAGTAGCGTAATTGTCTGTGTACATCCAAGGTATGCAACAGTCTTTCTCCCCTGTTCTGCGGGTTGGGGAAGAATGTAGGTAGGTGGATAGCCTGATTTAAAGATACTCTGGAGACCACCTTAGGCATAAAAGTAGGATTTGTTCTCATGGACACTCTATCTTGATGGAAGATCAAAAGGGCTGTACTGCCATTAATGCCTGTAGCTCAGAAACCCTTCTTGCTGAAGTGATTGCCAGCAGGAAAGCAGTTTTCCATGATAAGTATTGCAATTCTGCTGTTGCTGCTGGTTCGAAAGGAGGAAGTGTCAATTTTTCTAGCACAAAGTTCAAGTCCCATGCAGGTAATGGTGGCTTCCTAGGAGGCTTTACATTTTTAATTCCTCTCAGAAACTGCCTGAGCAGAGGATGTGAGAAGACTGGAGGATCCAAGTCGTATTCTGCTGAAATAGCTGATGCATGAATCTTAATGGAAGAGTAGGACAAGCCTTTGTGGAATAGCTCTGCCAAGTATTCCAGGATGTTGGCTATGTTTACCAGTGACACATCTTCCCCTTTTGTAGTACTCCAAAAGAGATATCTTTTCCATTTTGCTGAATAGGTTTTCCTTGTTGAAGGTCTGCGAGCTTCTAAGATAATGTCCTTAACCCTTTGAGATAAATTCGGGTTAATTTGTCTTATGCAATGTTCCAGGCAGTCAGCTGCAGAGTTTTCAGGTTTGGATGCAGGGTGTTGTAGTTGTTCTGAGTTAACAGCAAGGGAACTAGGGGTAAGGGCCACATCTGTTCCCGAGACATGCTCCTCAGTAATGGGTACCAATGTTGCCTTGGCCAATCTGGAGCTATCAGAATGATCCTTGGACGGTCCTCTTTGATCTTCAATAGCACCTTGTGCATCAAAGGAAGTGGTGGGAATGCATATGCTGTCAGATTTTTCCAACTGAACGATAGGGAGTCCACCTTCCATGCCAGTGGATGGTACGTCCTGGTGCAGAATTTCTTTAATTGGTGATTGTGTGGGGATGCAAATAAGTCTATTTCTGGGAGACCCCATTTTCCTGTTATGGTTTTGAAGATGTCCGGATGCAGCATCCATTCGTGGGCATCCGTGGTAGTCCTGCTTAGTATGTCTGCTAAAGTGTTATCTTTTCCTGGTACAAAAATTGCTTGTAACTGAATGTTGTAACTCAGGGCCACATTCCAAAGGTCCAGGGCCATCAGGCATAGAGGGTACGAATGTGTGCCTCCCTGCTTGTTGATGTACCACATAACTGTGGTGTTGTCTGTCCTTATCATCAACTGGCCTGGTCGAAGAAATGGTTTGAAAGCCTGAATTGCCAGTTTTACTGCCAGCATTTCCTTTAGGTTTATGTGTAGATGCAGTTGCTCTTGAGTCCATAAACCTTGTATGCACTTGTCCATCATGTGGGCCCCCCAATCGAGGTCTGAGGCGTCCGTTGTGATGGTTTGGCTTGGTTGAGTGCTGTGGAAGGGCAGTCCTTCGTTTGTTTGACAGGCCTGAGCCCACCAGTGGAATTCTTGCTTCAGGCATGGAATTATTGGAATGTGAGTTTCTAGGCTGTGCTTGTGCTGAGACCATAAATTCTTTAGGTACCACTGTAGCTTTCTCATGTGCAGTCTGGCATGTGGGACCAATATTATGCAGGATGCCATGAAGCCCAATGCCTGTAGGACTTTTCTTGCTGTTAGATGGTTTTGCTTTGTTAATGCCAAGAAGTAGAGAGGGAGTTGTTCCTGTTTTTCTACTGTTAGGAATGCCATTTGTTTGGATGTGTCCAGCTCCGCACCCAAAAAGGTTATCTTTTGGGATGGTATCAGCCTTGACTTTTTTATACTGACTGTATATCCCAGGGCTTGTAGAAGGTAAATGACTCTTTTCAAGTCTTCTGCTAGCTTGTTTTTGTTGTCCGCTTGTATCAGGCAATCGTCCAGGTAAGGGTAGATTTGGATTCCCTGAAGCCTGCAATGAGCAATTACTGATGCCAGGCATTTCGTGAACACTCTGGGCGCAGTAGATAAGCCAAAGGGCAATGCTGAGAATTGATAATGCTCTGATCCTGCAAGAAATCTGAGGTATCTTCTGCAATCTGGTCGTATGGGGACGTGCAGGTATGCCTCCTTGAGATCTAGAGTAACCAGCCAAGACTCCTTGCCCAGCATGGGAAGAAGCTGCTGTAGGGTCAGCATTTTGAATTTTGGAACAATGAGGAATGTGTTTAAAGCGGACAGATCGAGAATAGGTCTCCATTTGCTTTCTTTCCTTGGTACTAGGAAGAGTCTGGAGTAAAAGTCCTTTCCTTGCTCCATATATGGTACTTTTTCAACAGCTCTTATTTTTAATAATTGATTTACTTGTTTTAGAGCTTCTGCCTTTTGAGTTGGTGGTAGGTTTGGCATTCCTCTCTTTCCTGGTAGAGTATGGAAATGAAACCTGTAACCTTGGTCTATAGTTTGCAAAATCCACTTGTCCCTTGTGATGTAATGCCAGTTCTTTGAAAACAAAGCTAGCTTTCCGCCTAAGGGTGCTTCTAGTTGTTCCCTGATAGGCGGTGCCAGAGCCAAGTCACTGTGATTGTCCTGTTGCAGTGGTGGTGGCTGCGTCTGTGCCTTGCTGGTTGTTACCCTGCCACTGGCGTCCCCTGTAGGCACCCCTGGATTGGTTTCTGCCTCTTGAACGCCTATTCCTGCCTCTCTGTGCTTTAGAGGAGTCTGGAAAGGACCAATTTTTTGAGGGCCAATTCCTGCTAAACCTTGGAGGTTGGACCTGTAAGAAATCTTTCACTGTTTGTACAGATTTTGCCTTCTCTTCCATTTTCTTCAGTACCTGTTGTGCAGGAGAACCAAATAAATTGACCTTGTCCATGGGAGCATCTAATAGTTTTGATTTGACATGGTCCGGTAAGGTCTGCTCTTTCAACCATGCATGCCTTCTGATAACTGTGCCAGTCATGGCTGATCTAAAGGAAGCCTCCAGTGCATCATAGCCACATTTTAAAGAATGGTTACTAACTTGCTGAATGTTATGTACCATTTCCTGAACATACTTCTTATCTAAAGGTTCATCAGAGGACAGTTTTTTAGTTAACTGGTCTAGCATAAATTCTTGATATTGGATCATATGAAATTGACAGTTCAAGGCCCTAGCTGACAGAGTAGCAGAAGTGTAAACTTTTTTACCCCATCTCTCTAAGGACCTGGATTCCCTTTCAGAGGGGAGGGGATTTTTAGCAGAGGTAGTTGCTACAGCCTTAGGTCCCTGGGAGATAGTCTCAGGATCTGCAAAAGGAGCCTTGTATAAATGATGATGTGTGTCCGGGACCCTGTAGAACCTATCGGGCTTAGCAGGGGCCGGAGGTAATGAATCAGGAGCAGTACAAGGATCATTAAATGCATCATCCACAACAGAAAGAACTGGAGGTATAGCTAAAGGCCTATGTTGTGGTAAATGCAAAAAGGTTCTAAGCCTTTTCCTGGAGTCTGAAAAATCTTGGCCCTGCCATTGAAATTGTTCCCTCATAGCATGCAAGGTTTCCCCAAAGGAAAATTCCTCAGGTGGAGAGGCAGAAGGGATGGACTCTTCAGCATCAGAGTCTTCGTAAGGGGAATAAGGAGCCTCTGGAGGGTCTGTATTATCTGAATCATCAAAGGAATCATCTGTGGACACTGACTCACGGGGCTCTGCTCTAGGCCTCTTCTCTGGAGGTGGGTGAGAGGCCCTGTCTGGATGAGGTTGGGATCCCCGGATTAAAGAAATGAGATCCTCTGCCAGAGAAAGCATTTGGGAACTGGAGCTGGGCCTGTGAGAGGGGGTCTTAACAGGCACAGTTTTTGTAGCTTTAGCTGCTTTAGCCCTGGCAAAGGCCTTAATGGACATGGCTGCAGGAGGCCTAGCAGCTCCACGTGCAGGAGTTGAAATATCCAAGGGAATAGTGTCAGATAATTCCTGAGAAACCGCAACTGCAAGTTGGATTTCAGAAGCCGATTCCACCAGGTTAGAAGAGGCCTCGGTAGAAGGCATGCTTTCGGCTGAAGGAAGAACCGCTTGCTCGGTTTCAGCCGAAACCGAGACACTCGTGGTTGGCTTAACCGCGGTTTCGGCCGAAACCGCGGACCGCGAGTGTCGATCCTTTTCCTTACGTTTTTTGGATATTTGTGAAGTCGGAGGATCCGACGGCATATTATAAGCAAAATCAGAGCCGAAAAACTGCTCAGCAAATTCCGACAGACGTCTAAGCGTCCGTCGGTTAAAAGAAGCACAGGCTAGACAAGCTGCTACGTCGTGGTCTGGGCCTAAACAAGGTAAGCAGTAAGAGTGGAAATCTTTATGAGGTATTTGTTTCCCACAAGTTAAACAGTTATTCACTTTTTCTGACATCGGCTGAGGCAAGAAAGAGTCCCCAACGGGTACTTAGCTTTTAGAAGTCTTGGTAGTAGAAGTATTCGGTAGTAGTAATCTCTGGATCTGACCGACCGGCACTTGCGAACAGCTTCTGCTTGCGCCAGCGGCAAGAAAGACTGAGGAAAATGGCGTCGGCTGATGCCTTTATACCCGAGTAACTGCAGCTATGACGTCGGGTGAAGTGCGACACCAGCCGAAGCCAGACCCAGACTTTGGAATCCAGCCGACCGAAGGGCTGCCTGACGACAGGACAACCCATTTGTAAGGACTGCAGATGCATCCTTGAAGGACATCCTGGACTGCAGCTGTATGAGCACTCGAATATCTACATTTATGGTAGGTACAAAACTGTACTATGTTCATTGTGCACACAGCTGCAGTCATAACACTTGGGTAGAATCCCAAAGCTAAGTAAGGGTGGTAGGCACTAAGTGGAACTAGGAGGGGCTAGGATGCCCTGCAGGACTGCTGTGGCAAAGCCCGCTCTAGATTTTGAGTATAGTGGGAGGTGATAGTGCTTGGAGAAAGTGTGCACTGAACTCCAGGTGGCCTGCTTCCAAAATGTCCTTGGTAGGGACCCCCCTGAGGAAGGCTGCAGAGGTAGCTGTGGCTCTGGTGGAGTGGGATCTGATGCATGCAGGCACAGTTTTTCCATGAAGTGAGTAACAAAAGCGTATGCAGTGGGCTATCCATTTTGAAATTGTCGGTTTGGAAATAGCCATTCCTTGAGCACCTGCAGCATAGGACACAAAGAGTTGCTCAGATTTCCTGAATGTTTTTGTCCTGTCCAAATAGTAACAAAGATGTCTGTGAATGTCCAAGGAATGTAGTAGTCTTTCCCCTTTGTTTTGCGGATTAGGATAAAAGGTAGGTAAGTGGATAGTCTGATTCAAAGCTACACTGGATACTACCTTTGGCATAAAGGTAAGGTTGGTTCGTAAGGAAACTTTGTCCTGATGGAAAATGATGAATGGTTGCACAGCCATGAGGGCCTGTAGCTCCGAAACCCTGCGTGCTGAGGTGATAGCCAGAAGAAAGGCTGTTTTCCATGACAAGTACTGTAACTCTGTTGAAGACGCTGGCTCGAAGGGAGGAAGGGTCAGCTTTTCCAATACGAAGTTGAAGTCCCAAGCAGGGACTGGTGGTTTTCTTGGGGGTTTTATATTCTTTGCCCCTATGAGGAACTGCCTTAAGAGAGGATGAGAGAATAAAGGAGGATCTGTGTTGTATTGTGCAGAAATGGCTGAAGCGTGGATCTTGATGGAGGAGAAGGAACGTCCACTGTTTAACATCTCAGCTAGGTACTGTAAAATTTAAGGTATATTTATTACCCAAGGATTCTGTCCCTTTTCTTGATTCCAGGCACAAAATCGTTTCCATTTGGCAGAGTAGGCCTTTCTAGTAGAAGGTCTTCTGGCCTCCAAGATGACATCCTGCACCTCCTTGGAGAGGAGAAATTGTTGGGCAATCAAGGAATTCTCCATGCAGCTAGATTTAGAGTTTTGAGATGGCTGTGAAGGGTTTTGTAGTTGTGCTGGGACAACAGAAGAGGAACTAGAGGTAGGATCCATGGTGGGGAATGTGTCAGGCTCTTCAGGAGCGGATACCAGTGTTGTCTTGGCCAGTCTGGGGCAATGAGAATCATTTTCGGCCTCTCTGCTCTGGCTTTTAATAGAACTTTGGGCAGCAGAGGAAGAGGCAGGAAGGCATAGACTGTCAATGTTGCCCAATTGAAGGAAAGTGCGTCCACTTTCCAGGCCTGTGGATGATAGGTCCTTGAACAAAATTTTTTTCAACTGGCAATTTCTGTGGGTAGCAAAGAGATCTATGTCTGGCTGTCCACATGCCTGAGTTATCTTTGTGAAAACTTGAGGATGCAACTTCCATTCGTGTGGATCTGTCATATTTCTGCTTAGGTTGTCTGCCAGTGTGTTTTCCTTCCCTGGCAGGAATTGTGCCTGTAGTTGAATTTGCAATTCCAGTGCTGTGTTCCATAGGGTCATGGCTTGCCTGCACAGGGGGTATGAATGAGTTCCCTCCTGTTTGTTTGTGTACCACATCACTGTGGTGTTGTCTGTCCTTATCAATAGTTGGCCTGGATGCAGTAGGTCTTTGAAGGTCATAATAGCCTTTTGCACAGCTAGCATTTCCTTTTGGTTGATGTGAAGGTGCTTCTCTTTTCGGGTCCATTTTCCCTGAATGCACTGATCTGTCATGTGTGCTCCCCAGGCGTAGTCTGAGGCGTCTGTTGTGATGATTTGAGTTGCTTGAGGTACACAGAAAGGAAGACCTGTGTTTCTTTGGCAAGCTTGAGCCCACCACATAAATTCCTTTTGAAGGCATGGAATGAGTGGTATAATTGCTTCCAAGCTGTGGCTGTGTTGAGACCATAAGTTTTTTTAGGTACCATTGAAGTTTCCTCATATGCAGCTTTGCACATGGGATTAGTAGGATGCAAGATGCCATGAATCCCAGAGCCTGTAGGACTTTCCTTGCAGTTAGCCTGGTGTAAGTTGCCATTTTTCTGAAGTATTGAGACAGTTGCCCTTGCTTGTCTGTCGTGAGGTAGGCCATCTGGGTAGTTGTATCCAAGCTGGCACCCAGGAAAATTATTTGTTGAGAGGGTATTAGTTTTGATTTCTTTTTGTTGACTGTGTATCCCAGCAAGTTCAACAGTTTTATTACAAATGCCAGGTGCGGTAGTAGTATGTCCTTGCTGTCCGCTTGGATCAGGCAGTCGTCCAGATATGGGTAGATTTGTATCCCTTGTAGTCTGCAAAAGGCGATTACTGATGCCAGGCATTTCGTAAACACTCTGGGCGCAGTAGATAAGCCAAAGGGCAATGCAGAGAATTGGTAATGGGTTGAACCTGCAAGAAATCTGAAGCATCTTCTGCAATCTCGTCTGATAGGGACATGCAGGTATGCCTCCTTGAGGTCCAATGTTACCAGCCAAGACTCCTTGCCCAGCATGGGAAGAAGCTGCTGTAATGTGAGCATCTTGAATTTTGGCACCTGTAGATATGTGTTTAGGATGGATAGGTCTAACATAGGTCTCCAATCTTTGTCTTTCCTTGGTACCAGGAATAGTCTGGAATAAAACCCTTGACCTTTTCTTTTGCAGGTACCTCTTGAACTGCTTTCATGTCCATGAGAGCTGAAATTTGTTTTTGTGCCTCTGCCCTTTGATTTTGTGGCAGGTTTGGCATGCCTCTCATTTATGGAAGGGTGTGAAAGTGGAACCTGTAGCCTCTGTCTATAATGTCCAGAATCCATTTTGTCTTTTGTAACAATATGCCAATTTTTTCAGAATAATGTCAGTTTTCCGCCCAAAGGTGCTGCCATTAAAGCTTTGCTTGGCAGGTGTAGGGGGAAGTCATTGTGTCCGTTTTCTAAAAAAGACTGTGATCTATCTTCTCCACCTCTTGGGGTTGGTGCTTGCCACTGTCTGGCTCTGAAAGATCCTTGAGGTTGCCCTCTACCCTTTGGACGCCTGTATCTGCCCCTTTGAGGTCTGTCCGTGGCTGGAAAGGACCAATTTTTTGAAGGCCAGTTTCTGCTGAATCGTGGAGGCTGTACCTGCAGGAAATCTTTCACTGTTTGCATTGATTTCGCTTTTTCCTCCATTTTCTTTAGCACCTCCTCAGCTTTAACACCAAACAATACATCTTTTTGAAGAGGTGCATCTAATAATTTAGCTTTGACATGATCTGGTAAGGTTTGCTCTTTGAGCCAAGCATGCCTACGTATAACAGACCCCGTAACAGCAGCTCTACATGAGGCCTCTAAAGCATCAAAACCACACTGCAAGGTATGTTTACCCACTTGCTCTGCACCATGCAACAAATCCTGCAACTCTTTTAAATCTGGTTGTTCTGGTTGTGTCATCTTGCTTTTCAGCTGAGATATCAAAAACTGTTGATACTTTAACATATGGAACTGACAGTTTAATGCCCTCAGGATTAAAGTGGCCGAGGTGTACACCTTTCCCCCCCACACCTTTCTAAAGCTCTGGAATCTCTCTCTGAAGGTAATGGGTTTTTAGCAGTAGAGGCCTTAATTCCCTTGGGACCCTGTGAAATTGTTTCTGGGTCAGCAGTATGGCTTTTATATAGGAACTGATGAGAATCAGAAACCCGGTAATACCTGTCTGGTTTAACAGGAGCTGGAGGCAAAGAATCTGGATTAAGGCTGGCTTCTGTGTACACATCATCCAATATATCTAAAACAGGAGGGATAGCCAGAGGCCTATGCTGGGGGAGCAGAAGAAATTCCCTGAGCCTTTTCTTGGAATCTGAGTAATCTTGGCCTTCCCAGTGAAAGTATTCCCTCAATGTATGCAGGGTTTCCCCAAAAGAGAAGTCCTCGGGGGGGGGAGAAGACCAAGGGAATAGACTCCTCTGCATCAGAGTATTCGAATGGAGAATAGGCATAATCCTGGTCCTCAGATAGTTCTGAGGTAATAGAAGCTTGATCTGAGGAAGGGTAGTCTTCCTCTAATCTGAGCCTTTTGTCAGAGGGGGGTTGAAAACCCCTTTTAAGAGTAATCAAATCCTCAGCCATTTTAAGCATCTGTTTTTTAGGCATGGTGCCTTGAGAGGGGGTCTGAGGAACCTGTTTTTTGGTTTTCATGGCTGTTTAGATTTAGTGAAGGCTTTAATAGAGAAGGAGGAAGGCCTGAAGACCCCTTGAGAAATGGCAGGCCTGTCTAAATTCAGAGTTTCCCTGCCAGGAGTGGCGTCGGTATCTGTAGTAGGAATGAAAGCCGAGGAGCCTGCAACCTCGGGTACTGAAGACACCGGTAATACATTGTCATCGGTACTCAGGGGCTGCGTAGGCACCTCGCTGAGTACCGGAGAACCGAGTCGTCCTTGGCGTGGTTTCAGTAGGTGGTGCGGACCTCGTATGTCAGTCCTTATCTTTGCGTTTTTTTGCTCAAAACTGGAGTCGGAGTATCCGACGACATAATATAATTGAATTTTTTGCTAAAAAAGTGAAGGGCGAACACTGCCCGACGTTTAATAGTGCGCTTGTTGAATCTAGCACAAAAACAGCAGGCCGAGACGTCGTGGTCTGGGCCTAAGCAAGGTATACATTAAGAGTGGAAATCCTTATGCGGTATATGCTTCCCACATGAAATGCAATTAACTTTGTCTGACATCAGTCTGAGGCAAGAAAAGTTTCCCCAACGGGGTACTTAGCTTTCAAGAAGACTTCGGCTGAAATACTTTCATAAATCTCAGGAGCTGGCCGACCGGCATTTGTGAATTGCTTCTGCTTCGGGCACCACACGGCAAGAAAGACTGAAGAAAATGGCGTCGGCTGCCTCTTTTATACCC